>NC_135784.1:65832783-66135871 GCF_051106095.1 Pogona vitticeps | reverse complement strand
AGCCCAAATGGCAAAAATCCTGCACTTTCTGAAAATAGACTATTCTATGATACATAAAATGTCCTATTACCTCTAAGGTTTTCCAGTGTGGTGTAGCGGATAAAGAGACAGACTAGGACTCTGGAGAACAAATAGGGTTCAAATCCCCACTCAGCCATGGGAACTCTGTGAGGGAGTGGAACTGGAGAGATCACTCCTTATATACTGTATCTCACTTACCTTGAAAGCCCTATTAGGGTTGCTATAAGTCAGTTCCAACTTGACAGCACACAACACACACACAAACACACATGGCCCCTAAACTGATAATCTCTCAGAAAGTATTGTTATATCATGTCCCAGATACATCTAACAAGCTAGTAAAGGTAAAGGTTCCCCTTGACAATTTTTGTCCAGTCGTGTTCGACTCTAGGGGGCGGTGCTCATCCCCGTTTCCAAGCCATAGAGCCAGCATTTTTGTCCGAAGACAATCTTCCATGGTCACATGGCCAGTGCGACGTAGACACGGAACGCTGTTACCTTCCCACCGATCTACTCGCATTTGCATGCTTTCGAACCGCTAAGTTGGCGGGAGCTGGGACAAGCGACGGGGAGCTCATTCCGTTACGTGGATTTGATCTTACGACTGCTTGGTCTTTTGACCGTGCAGCACAGGCTTCTGCGGTTTAGCCTGCAGCAGCACCACGTCCCTTCTAATAAGCTAGTACTTTGTTAATCTGCATGTTAGGTGTGATATCTACATCCAATCATTGTTTCAAGTAAGAATTAAAAAACTAATACAGTAATTTATAACTGTAATTCACATTGTAATTTACAAATGGCGAGAGAGTAAGAGTTTTGCCAGTAACTAGCTGTGTGTTATAAATATTTTTTTAAATAAATAATACTATATATTTTGTGGCACACAAAGAATGTATGAACATCTGTCCTTCCATTCAAGCTTTTATGTACCATTATGTATATTACCTAATGTTTCCAGTCTCCTGAATTTAGACCACCACATATTTGTGAACAAGAGTTAAACTTTCTGCAAACTGGGAACTTTTTAAAAAACCAAACATGCATGTTTTTCCCTCTAGATTTTCTTCCACACTGATCTATCTAGCATGGGTTCCCAATCTGGGGATGGAATCCCCAAGGGAATCACAAAGTGTTTTCTGGGAGGTTACCGTCGTTATTTTTAGTTGCAATAATTTTTACATTTTTATATTAAATATTGTATACATAATACTGTTTTATTTGAATGCTCTTTGTCCACAGATTAAAATTGTGCCACTATTGTCACCTGACCCTCCAGCTGTGGCAATGGCAGCACAGAGAAGGGACCTGGGGGAGATGTCTGGGCCCTGCCTGAGTCATGCAGAAGCAGGGCTAGAGGGCAAAAAGTTGAGGGAGGAAAACCAGGGGGAGCACAGGCAGGCCTGTAGGATGTGTTTATTTGGGCTTGAGGCAGCTCTTCAATGAGGGGGCTTTTCTGGGGAAAGGAAACATGAAGGGAGAGGGATTTCCATACCCCCCAAAATAAATTAAACTTGAATTGTATTGGCATTTTTCCTTTTCAAATTTTATTTGAATAAAGCAGATTTAGAGACCCCCATAATTATGTATTAATACATTAATATTAATATATTAGGGTAGAATTATATTTTGAAAAATCTATTTAATGTGTTTTCTTTACTCCATTAATGCACATGTGGTGGTGGAGCTGCAGGATACTCAACTATTATAAAAGGGGTTGTGACTTGAAAAAGTTTGGGGAACATTGATCTAGACACTGAAACCACTAAAAGTGCAGAACTTTTAAAACATTATTAAATGTTAAAAACTTAAAACAAACACAGCAGGTATGACAAGTATAATGAGAAATGGCTACATTAAGGAAATCTGGTTTAAGAGATAAAAACAAAGGGAATCATTTCTCTCATTCAATTTAAACTTTGGAAAGCATTTAACCATTTAACAGGCTGACAGACTACAAACTGAAAAATTGTGATTGATTGACTCAAATTTAACATGAATATTGGCAAAATACTTCTGACTAGTGGCACAGATTGCTGCCCCTTCACAGATTGTTGCCTTGTCGTGGCGAAGGGGCTTGAGTAACTCAGGGAAGCTATGGGCTATGCGTGCAGGGACACCCAAGATGGACAGGTCATAGTGCAGAGTTCTGACTCAACGTGATCTACCTGGAGTAGGAATTGGCAATGCAACTCCAGTATCTTTGCCAAGAATGCCCCATGATCAGAAACAAAAAGCTAGAAGATATGATGCTGGAAGATGGGACAGTCAGGTCGGAAGGCGTCCAACATATAACTGAGGAAGAGTGGAGGACAAGTAGCTCCAGAGCTAATGAAGTGACTGGACCAAAGCCGAAAGGACGATCAGCCGTGGACGTGCCTGGAAGTGAAAGGAAAGTCTGATGCTGCAAAGAAAAATACTGCATAGGAACCTGGAATGTAAGATCTATGAACCTTGGTAAGCTGGATGTGGTCAAACAGGAGATGGCAAGAATAAACATTGACATCCTGGGCATCAGTGAACTAAAATGGACAGGAATGGGCAAATTCAATTCATTGTGGGCAAGAATCCCGTAGAAGGAATGGAGTAGCCCTCATAGTCAACAAAAGAGTGGGAAAAGCTATAATGGGATATAATCTCAAAAATGATAAAATGATGTCAATACGAATCCAAGGCAGACCTTTCAACATTACAATAATCCAAGTTTATGCACCAAGCACCAATGCTGAGGAGACTGAAACTGACCAATTCTATGAAGACGTACAACACCTTCTAGAACTGACACCAAAGAAAGATGTTATTCTCATTCTAGGGGATTGGAATGCTAAAGTAGGGAGTCAAGAGATAAAAGGAGCAACAGGGAAGTTTGGCCTTGGCGTTCAAAATGAAGCAGGGCAAAAGCTAATAGAGTTTTGTCAAGAGAACAAGCTGGTCATCACACACACTCTTTTCCAACAACACAAGAGGCGACTCTACACATGGAAATCACCAGATGGGCAATACCGAAATCAGATTGATTATATTCTCTGCAGCCAAAGATGGAGAAGCTCAAGACAGTCAGCAACAACAAGACCTGGAGATGATTGTGGCTCTGATCATCAGCTTCTCATAGCAAAATTCAAGCTTAAACTGAAGAAAGTAGGAAAAACCACTGGGCTAGTCAGGTATAATCTAAACCAAATCCCTTATGAATACACAGTGGAAGTGAAGAACAGATTTAAGGAACTAGATTTGGTGGACAGAGTGCCTGAAGAACTTTGGATAGAGGCTTGTAACACTGTACAGCAGGCAGCAACAAAAATCATGCCAAAGAAAAGGAAATGCAAGAAAGCAAAGTGGCTGTCCAACGAGGCCTTAGAAATAGCAGAGAAGAGAAGGGAAACAAAATACTAGGGAGATAAGGAAAGTTACAGAAAATTGAATGCAGACTTCCAAAAAATAGCAAGGAGAGACAAGAGGGCCTTCTTAAATGAACAATGTAAAGAAATAGAGGAAAATAACAGAAAAGGAAAAACCAGAGATCTGTTCAGGAAAATTGGAGATATTAGAGGAACATTTTGGGCAAAGATAGACATGAGAAAGAACAAAAATGGGAGGGACCTAACAGAAGCAGAAGACATCAAGAAGAGGTGGCAAGAATACACAGAGGAATTATACCAGAAAGATTTGGATATTCCAGACCACCCAGATAATGTGGTTGCTGACCTTGAGCCAGACAGCCTGGAGAGTGAAGTCAAGTGGGACTTAGAAAGCCTGGCTAACAACAAGGCCAGTGGAGGTGATGGCACTTCAGCTGAACTATTTAAAATCTTAAAAGATGACACTGTTAAGGTGCTACATTCAATATGGCAGCAAGTTTGGAAAACTCAACAGTGGCCAGAGGACTGGAAAAGATCAGTCTACATCCCAATCCCAAAGAAGGGCAGTGCCAAAGAATGCTCCAACTACCGTACAATTGCACTCATTTCACACGCTAGCAAGGTTATGCTCAAAATCCTACAAGGTAGGTTTCAGCAGTATGTGGACCGAGAACTCCCAGAAGTACAAGCTGGATTCCGAAGGGGCAGAGGAACTAGAGACCAAATTGCTAACATGCGCTGGATCATACAGAAAGCCAGAGAGTTCCAGAAAAATATCTACTTCTGTTTCATTGACTATGCAAAAGCCTTTGACTGTGTGGACCACAGCAAACTATGGCAAGTCCTTAAAGAAATGTGAGTGCCTCACCACCTTATCTATCTCCTGAGAAACCTATACGTGGGACAGGAAGCAACAGTTAGAACTGGATATGGAACAACTGATTGGTTCAAAATTAGGAAAGGAGTATGACAAGGCTGTATATTCTCCCCCTGCTTATTCAACTTATATGCAGAATACATCATGCAAAAGGCTGGACTGGAGGAATCTGAAGCCGAAATTTAGATTGCCAGAAGAAATATCAACAACCTCCAATATGCAGATGGGAGAAAGTGAGGAGGAATTAAGGAACCTTGTAATGAGGGTAAAAGAGGAGAGTGCAAAAAACGGTCTGAAGCTCAATATCAAAAAAACTAAGATCATGGCCACTGGTCCCATCATCTCCTGGGAAACAGAAGGGGAAGATATGGAGGCAGTGACAGATTTTACTTTCTTGGGCTCCATGATCACTGCAGATGGAGACAGCAGCCACAAAATTAAAAGACGCCTGCTTCTTGAGAGGAAAGCGATGACAAACCTTGACAGCATCTTAAAAAGCAGAGACATCACCTTGCCAAGTCCGCATAGTCAAAGCTATGGTTTTTCATGTAGTGATGTATGGAAGTGAGAGCTGGACCATAAAGAAAGCTGACCGCTGAAGAATTGATGCTTTTCAACTGTGGTGCTGGAGGAAGCTCTTGAGAGTCCCCTGGACTGCAAGAGAACAAACCTATCAATTCTAAAGGAAATCAAACCTGAGTGCTCACTGGAAGGACAGATCCTGAAGCTGAGGCTCCAATACTTTGGCCATCTCATGAGAAGAGAAGACTTATTGGAAAAGACCTTGATCTTAGGAAAGTGTGAAGGCAAGAGGAGAAGGGGACAACAGAGGATGAGATGGTTGGACAGTGTCATCGAAGCAACCAACATGAATTTGACACAACTCCGGGAGGCAGTGGAAGATTAGAGGGCCTGGCGTGCTCTGGTCCATGGGGTCACAAAGAGCCGGACACGACTTAACGACTAAACAACAACAAGTGGCATACAACCATAATTTTTATGAGTAAATTTGAGGTTTGTTCAGTTGTTTGCCTTTTAACTTCATGAAACGCAAAGAAAAATAATAGTGAAGATCGTGGATGGTATCCATGCATAATTTTGGATTACTTTTCCTCCTACTGCAGTCTCACACACACTAATCAGAAGGTGCCCCTGACTATCTATTTAAATAGGGCGATGCATTGAAGGATATAAAGTGACTGGTTGCACAAGGAGCCGTCTGCTTTGGCAACATCCGGATAACACCATTTGATTTTAAAATAATCACATATACATAACCAACTGATGTCAATTTTTTTTTCAAATTACCAAACAGTGCTAGATTCAGACTATATTTTGAATAGGTCGACATCATTTGACTTATTACAAATACAATTTCAAGAACAATCCAATATAATGTTTACTTAAGGCCACTGATTTAGGTTGATTTCAGCACACTGAATTTTATATGGATTTTGTCATCTTAAAATTCTGCATTAATTTCTTCCAAGCACAGAATGAGTTGAAAATCTAATTTAAAATTGCAAGAATATTTTAATCATCTAATAAGAGATGAATGCAATGCATGTTCCTACTTGTACAGTACAGGGAAGCAGAGAAGTAAAGGATAGTAACAAAAAGATGCAACTTCTTTTTTTCTCTTTATGTTTTTGAGGTGTAGAGAACACATCTTTCCTTCAGCACAGGGGTATCCAAAATAGAAGAGATGAACAACAACACCATGAAGCAAGAACTATTTTCTTATCAGAAATAAGAATTCCTCTTTGCCCCAGGTCTTTCCTAAGATAGACACAGTAGTTTTGCCTAATTTCAGAGAAAGAACACATAGTGCCATATTGTCTTTGTGAGAATGAGCAGGGAAAACACATGGAAAATAACCAAAATCTGCCAAGTGCCTCAAGAAATTTTGAAACTGAAGTATGCCTTCCATGCAATAAGCCAAAAGTTCTAAAGCAAATGTTATAATGAGCCTTTTTGGTTCTGCTACTGGCAATAAAGCTGGAAACCATTAAAAATAACATATCCAGAGCTGTTATGAATGTTACCAGAACCAACATAACTGATGTGGACATCTTAGAAAAAACCTGAAATGACAGGATTTATGCTGTGATTGACAAAGAGTCTTGTCTAGCCCTTTAACCTGATAAAATGTAACCTCGCAATGGAGCTCCCCCCCTTGCAGGGAGCAGGGACCTATTTTAATGGTTCACCCTCGAAGGTTACTGGATCCCATGAGATTCCAGGATACCATGAGAGGGATCCCAGCGGTACTGTCTGGCACACCTGTCGAAGCTCTGGTGGACGGCTGGTTCTCCGCCGCTACTAGGACTGTTGACACGATCGCACCCAAACGCCCTCTCAGGTGCAGAGCTCGGCCAGGACCCTGGTATACCCAGGATCTACGAGCAATGAAGCGAATAAGGAGACGGCTAGAGTTAGTGTGGAGAAGGAAACCGACGGACTACAACAAAATCGCTGTCAGGATCGCAACTAACCGTTACCTGGCCAAGGTAAAGGCTGCTAGAAGATCTTACATCGCTGACCGGATAAGCGATGCTACTAATCAGCAGGCGGAACTATTCAGTATAGTTCGCGATCTATCCGGAATTGGTCTGGGTGAAGGGCCTCCCACTAGCATCTCACCTGACCAATTTGCAGCATTTTTTAAATCAAAAGTGGAGGCCATCCGCCGTGATCTTTCTCCTTTTTTAAATACAATGGATCAAGCTGAGATGTCCAGCGCTCCGCCTTGCCCAGTAATTCTCGATTCCTTTCAGCCTGTGACACCAGATTTGGTGGACAAGGTGCTTGATCGCTGTCGGGCCTCCACATCTTCTCTCGACCCTTGCCCGGCCTGGCTAATCAAAGCAGCCAGGCCTGTAACAACAGAATGGGCCACCGCAATAATTAATGGGTCTCTCCAGGAGGGCAAGGTTCCCCTTGCCCTCAAGGAGACACTCATTAGGCCCATTAGGAAGAAACCAAATTTGGCGACGGACGACCTTGGAAACTATAGGCCCGTCGCCAACGTTTCTTTCCTCAGCAAGGTGGTTGAGAGGATGGTGGCACATCAGCTCCAGGCGCTCTTGAACGCTCTGGACCCATTCCAGTCAGGCTTCAGGCCGCGCTATGGTACGGAAACGGCACTGGTCGCACTGATGGATGACCTGTTGAGGGAGGCCAATGGGGGCAATACAGTATGTCCTTGTTGGTCCTCCTTGACATCTCAGCGGCTTTTGATACCATTGACCACGTATCCTCCTGGGGAGGCTCTCTGAGTTAGGAATAGGTGGCCTAGCATTTGCTTGGCTCCGTTCCTTCTTGGAGGACCGGCTCCAGAGAGTACAGCTTGGAGAGAGAGTCTCGGCCCCATGGAGCCTCAATTGTGGGGTCCCACACCAACATGTCTCCCCCACTCTGGCTGCTTTGTACTGGTTGCCCATTTGTTTCCGCGTCGAATTCAAAGTGCTAATGATCACTTATAAAGCCCTAAGCGGTTTGGGACCTCAATATTTGGCAGATCGTCTTCTTCCGCCCAGATCTACCCGAATCACCCGTCTCCGCCAGCAGGGACAGCTGAGGGGTCTGACGCCGAGAGAGGCTTGGAAGGAAAAAACTAAAAAACGGGCCTTCTCGGCGGTGGCCCCTTGGCTATGGAACGCCCTTCCTACAGAAATTCAGCTGGCACCCTCGCTGGGTGTTTTTAAAAGACAGTTTAAAACTTGGTTATTTAAGCAGACCTTCCCTCCAGTCAGCTAGGTCTTTTATTTTTATTTTTCCTATCTTATCCTATTGGCAATTCTTTCCTAAATTAATTGTATTAACTAATATACCAATTGGATTTTTACGATTATCTATATTTTATATTGTCTTATTTTATGCTGTAAGCCGCCCCGAGTAGACCTGGTCTAGAGGGGTGGGATATAAATTTAATAAATAAATAAATAAATAAAAATTTGGCATCAAGGCAGAACACGGTTAAATGATGAGGCATACCTCAAATAGGGAAACTAGCAAAGAGCAGCCATACTACTCACTGATTAATATCAGAAAAATGAGAACTCTTATAATCTGGTTAAACTATCAAATCCATAAGATCATATCTGCCCCACCTACTTGACCATCCCAGGCTGGACAGGTAAGGTCACTGGCCCCGAGAGAGAAGACCAAGAACTGGACCTTCTCCACGGTTGCCTTCTACCTTTGGAATAAATTCCTGCCTGAACTTCACCTGACCCCTTCACTGGGAATTTTTGAGATCCCTGAAAACATGGTTGTTTAGACACGCATTTCAAGATATTACATCAACAGAGCACAGAGGTTCCTTCAGTTCTTAAGTTTTCAATCCCTCCACCTTGTTTTTTAATTAATTATTTTATGCTGTCTTTCTCTTTGGTTCAATTTGATAGGTTTATCTGATTTTCTGCATTGTTATCATGTCTTTGTGGTTATTATTTAATATGTCATTGTTGTTCTATTATGTTGTGAACCTCCTCAAGTGGCCTTGGTGGTCAGATGGATGGTATAGAAATCAAATGAATGAATGAATGAATAAGGGATCATTTTTTTAAAAAAAAGGGGGAGTTAAAAACTAAAAAGAGGGAAAGTTCTACAGGACACATTAAAGGGGTCCTGTTTTTTATTTTCATAGAAACATGAAGTTGGAAGGGGTCTAACAAGGCTATCAAGTCCAACCCCCTGCTCAGTGCAGGAATATAATCAAAGCATATCTGCCAGGAGATTTTATTTATACAGTATATATTATTTATATGCCCCAAGACAGCTCACAACAGTTAAAACCATACAATAAGTTAAAATACTATACAAAACTATATATTAAAACAATTAAACAGTGAATGGGGAGAAATGGTTTTAGAATAGTTCCTATGGCACTAAGTATCAAAAAGAGAGAGAAAACAGAATAGAGTCTGAATAAGATACACTGAACTCAATGAGCCTTGTGTCTAAAAAGAGAAATTCAAAAATGCACAACAAAGAGAAATCACAGAGGATTGTTTCAGATGACACTGAGTGAGAACAGTCGTGTTGAAAAGACAAGAATGCAAATTTGAGGGCTTTCACATAGTGCCTAGAATCCTATTCAAGTAACTCTGCAGGTGTAAATGATGATGATGTCACCAGCCAGCAATATTACTCTTTTCTTTTGTTTTCTTTAATTTAATAGGGATTGTTAGGGAGCAAGGTTCCCTTTAAGGTGTGTGTCTGTGTGCATACGGGCAACTCTACCCTCGTCCGCACAGCCTTCCTCCTCCTCCGCACACTGACAGTAATTGTTTTAAGCCCTTTGGTTCTAGTCAGGACAGAACTCCACACGAGGGAGGGAGGAGAAGAGGAATCATACACATGGGCAAAGTCATGCCCGCAAGGGGTAGAGCCCCACCCTTCTGGATGAAAATTAGAAGGAATGTTGTTAGGAAGTCCTAGAACCTGAAGGGGCAGGCATAGGAAGCTTTAAATGAAATGAAATTAAAAATTAAAGTGTAACATTGCCAGCTGACAATGTCCTCAACATTTACACATGTGCAACTCTGCCACCAGGATTCCACCACTGAAATAATGCACAGGTTCAAAACAACTTTTTTTCTTTCCATTCCTCACTAATATTTATAGTAAAATGATTTTCTTTTTCAAAATAATAATTAATTTATTATGCATATCTCTAAGTATACAATGAACACTTTATGAGTTGCAAAATTGATTTTTGTATACTACAACTATCAATACATGTATATTGCATATCAATACTACAACTATACAAAACAACTATCAATAGACACATTAAAGCAACTATGTTTTGTCACTTTACACAATATTCTCAACACTTCTACTGAGTTTCTCATATACTGAATGTAAACACAAAACATAAAATGGATATAAAATGTAACTTACCTAAAATGTCCTCAGGTTCAGTGAATGGAAATGAAGGAAATAAAAAATACAATCCAACAAAAAGTTAACAACAAACAATTAAACACAAATGATTTAAAAAACAATATGAAGTAAAGAGACATATGATCAGATGTTGAGTGGATTTCACTTTAATGTTTGATAACATTAACACACGGAACAATAAATCTATCTGAAAGAGAGTCCAAGTAGATCATACAACATAAAATAGAGAACTGAACAGTAATCACTTAACGTGGTGGATGATTGTATCATACCAGAATATAGCACGTACCTTACTTATAGCATGTCTTATACATGTCTACTCAGAACATATTGAGTTCAGTCAGACTAACAATTAACTTGTGTAGGGTTTCAGCCTAAGCCATGTCACAAAGGGTGCAATACAATTCTTATCTCACAGCAAGCTCTACTTAGGTTAATGAGTCTTACTTTTGAGTAAACATGTATAGGACAAGGCTGTAAACTTCAACTCAATCAGGAATAAGACCAAATTAATATGACAGGACTTCTGATTGCACTGGTGCGGGACTGTGCACTATAAGCTAAGAACTCATTTTGACATAGGACTTGTCCAGACAGGGAAATTTGGTCCAGTTTAAACTTTAGAAGTTCTTATCTCCAGTATGATCTATTTTATGTCTCACTTGAGCAACTCTACTGTTCACACTGGAGATGTTTATTCTCCCATGAGAAGGATCCACACAGGTCTTTGAATCACTGGTTGGTTTATGAGCAAGATTTACACAGTTTATTCACACATGCATTTATCCAGTTTATCCACATGCATTTATTCAGGAGGTGGCGGCGGCAGCAACAGATGATAGTGGCAGTGTAAGGGGAAACACTGGGTGAATATTAGAGAGATGTAAGGGAGATACCCCCCTCCCACCTTTCTCTTTAGCTAGAGCTCTGCTCAGGCTGCTCTATCTTGGCAATGGTGTAAACCAGTGGTTCTTAACATGGGCAATAATGCCCCCCAGGGGGCGATTTCATTTTTCAGGGGGGCGGTAGAACGAAAAGGGGCGGTGTGGGGGCGAAAGAACAGAAGGGGGTGGTAGGGGGGGCTGGAGTGAGCCAAACCTGTGAAGGCGACTGCAGCCGCAGTGCTAGCAGTAGATCCGGTGCTGGTGCTGCCGCCAGATGATCCAGCTCTTTCTTCCTGCCACGTCTCGCCTTTTTCCTTCAGGGCAGCACTGAGTGTGGATCGGGTGGAAGGAAAGGGTCTCTTGGGTCCTCATCCTCGCCCCGTGAAGCGCTGCCTCGCACCCGGGTGGGGAGGGAGACTAGGTAGGTAGGTAGGTAGGTAGGTAGGTAGGTAGGTAGGTAGGTAGGTAGGTAGGTAGGTAGGTAGGTAGGTAGGTAGGTAGGTAGGTAGGTAGGTAGGTAGGTAGGTAAGATATCATCACCTCAGGGAGGGGGGCGATGATAACTTCCTCAATGGCTCAAGGGGGCGTTTCTTTCAAAAAGGTTAAGAACCACTGGTGTAAACTAACCCCCTTCTTCACCCTTTCCCTGTGACCATTATTCAGTGGGCCACAGTAATTTTTCTTTTTTGTTGTTGTTCTATAAAGTAGGTGGCATATCGAAAAGCAATGCATCAACCTAGCATAGTATTAGAATTTCATAGCATCTGTTAGGGAAATATTTAAAGAAGACAAAAATAGAAGAGGGGGTTTCTTCATCCTCTCTTTTAACATCACAACCCATCTAATACGTCACAGGGTTGTGTTCTCAGTCAAAACCACCCCCCAGCTCCATCCGAATGTGAACTAGTCATCTACATGGGCTATACAATGGGATAATTAGGAGCATGCTGAATCATACAAAACAACAATAGAGGCCTCTAACACTGTGCCAGAAAGGAGCAGGCTAGCTCTTAAAGGGACAGGACGAATGGATCTAAGGAGAAACACATGTGGCCATCATAATTTGGTTCACATCAAACAGTAGTGTGATTCAAACAGCAATCTGTACACCCATCTGTGTTGCTACACCTGCATTGATGGGCTGATCATACGTTTCCTACTGCTGTTTCTTCGTAAGTGAGCTTTCAAACTCAAACAATTTTTCCTCACTTCTCTTTCACTTACCAGAAACAGATTTAGAGTATGGCTTCACATATAAAATAGCTATGTTACTAGAACTGGAGGCTACAAAGTCAGTGGGGGGGAAATATCCAGCCAAACAATCTCTTTTTCTATTAATATTATGTGATGTTCTATGAAAGCAAATACATATACACTGTGCTGTCATGTGGGTACCCCTCCATCACAAGAGGTATGTAGTTGTGGTGGGTGACTTTTTTTTACACTGTATGTGTATGTATTTGGTTTCCCAATTACTGCCAAGTAGCACAGAACATCACCTTCCAATCCTGCTGATGACTTGCAGCCATCTAACCCAAAGCAGCAAGCTGTTGCCACCATATATAACTAAGTTGTAAATGGTACACAGTTGCCAGGCTAGTGGCTTCATAAGGAAGATGTAGGCTTGGATAATATATTAATGAGAGCTTTCACACTGAATATAATTAGTTTCAGAAAACAATATCTAATAAAAACGACAGTATTTAAGGAAGATGGTTGTAAAATTTGGTGTGGGAAGGGGACTGCCACAGCATTCAAAGTCACTGTTCTTCAAAGTATTCTTAAACATATACCTGTTTTCTGGAAGAGGTTTAAAGAGAGAAGGCTTGGATATCCTAACATGCTTTAAAACTCCTCTCTATTTTCTTCCTTTAATTTTGTGTTCACATATGAATTGCACATTTATACTACAAGTACTACTAACCATTATGATACAAGATATATGCTCAGAAATGGGGGAAATTTGTAGTAAAAGAATAAATATTCACATCTCCAATTACTACACTATAAGCAAACAGGAACTGTTCATCATTTATGGAATCTGTGAAAATAGCAGTCATAAACGAAGCAAAGTTCACAAACAGTCATATTACTTACTGTGATGGAGGAACAATGGAAGTAAAAGCTCCAACCATGGCTGAAATCCCATTGCTTAGCATAGTACACTGTATCAGAGTAGGCTCATTAAATCAGCGTCCCTATAATTTCCATTGGTTCATACTGGGCTTACTCTAATTGTGACTTACTGTGCTAAAGGTAATTTCAGAAAGTAACTGGAAAACATCTTGTATTACTCATGAAAAGTAACATTTCAACAACTTTTTTGCATTTCACTGTAAATTTCTAGCTTCTTGTTAACTAGTGTTACTAAAACTAGTTACAGATCATTATTTTCTGTTACTAGTTATTTCCAAGCCCTGAAAGCAAAGCAACATGCAACACCAATGAAGTGAGCCTTTTTTACAAAGATGGCAAACTGCATCATAACTTTCCCACAGTGTTGCCAGTTTTGCTTCATATACTGTATGTTGTCCAGAAGAACCTACTGCATGAACTAAGAGTAAGCCATCCTCTGCCTCTATAAAATACTTCTGCCCTCCCCATCCTAGTTGTTTTAATCTTCAAAGTCTCACACCCAGCAGTGTTGATCCACAGAGCTATTCTGGTTGTTGTGGCCACACAGCGCCAGGACTCAAAAGGAGAAAGATGGGAGCATGCTTGTTATCTCCCCTCCTCATATCATCTGCCTGAAAGAAGAAGCCCTCAAGGGACAGCTGACTGGCCACAACCAATAGTTTTTATTGTCTTGTCTTTAAAGCAATAAAAGAAGAGAATCCAGAAAATAGCTTTTTATTTTAATGTCAAATAATTTAAAGGAATTATTTAGACTTCTTTCCTTAAAGCATCTGAAATTCCTATGAATTGGAAAGCTGACAACTGTGGTGAAAATTAATGGATAAACATTTTACACCTTTGTAAGCACTCAGTGACAGCATAAGGATGGAGAAGCTACAGAAAGAAAAGCTATGATAATGATAATGCTTAGAATAATTTGGCACTTTCCATCTTAAGTTATGTTTTAACATTAGTTTGAGCAATATTATTTTAGATTTCAATATCCTGACACACAGTCTTTCCAGTGAATGGTTTCACTGTGCAGTAAATTCATACTAATAACTCAGTTATTAGAGGAGAATCATACTCTCTCCTGGTTGTGGCGCAGAACTCTGTTAGTGTGTCTGTACAATAAAACATATTTCTCTCAAAATACTTATCTCAATATCTTCTTGCAGAGAAAATACATTTCTATTTCACTTGCTCACTCATATAGCCTTTTGCTCTCATTCTCTCTCATGTATACACAACTAAGCCCTTTCAAATCATGGTCTCAAAAGCTTTTTAAAATCACCAACAAGATTATCTTCACCTCATCACATCCTGGTTCCCACAAAATACTTCATTGTTTTGTGAACTCTTGCCAGTTCTACATTTGATTCAAATTTAATTCTTCAGAGAAGAAGAATTTGTTGCTTTGTTCTACCAGAGAAGTTACATATCTCCCCTCTTCAAATTGACAAGAAGCAGCAGTAACAAAAAGACATAAAGCTGTTGCAGGAGCCATGAGTTAGTTACACAAACAAAACAAACAAGCAAAAACGAAAAAAGGGGCACATATTGGACAGGCTAATTTATATATTTTACTTTAAGATAAATAACAACATAGCACAAATCCCAAGAATGGGAAGAATTGGAACCGGGTGTGCTGCCTGCTCAGTAAACTGTGCTGATGCAAACTATCAAAGTTTGGATGAGTTACTGTTTGGGACTGCAACTCACATAGTCCTTCACCTGGTACAGCCAAAGTACTGATGGGCAACTTACTGGCTTTTGTTTTCTCTTTTTATCTCAAAAATGACAGTACCTGTGAAAGGGATTTAGGAGTCTTGGTAGACCACAAGCTGAACATGAGAGAGCAGTGTGATGTGGCTGCCAAGAAAGCCAATGCGATTCTTGGTTGTATCTATAGGAGTATAGTGTAGATCATGGCCACTGGTCCCATCACCTCCTGGGAAATAGAAGGGGAAGATATGGAGGCAGTGTCAGATTTTATCTTCCTGGGCTCCATGATCACTGCAGATGGAGACAGCAGCCCTGAAATTAAAAGGCGCCTTCTTCTTGGGAGGAAAGCGATGACAAATCTTGACAGCATCTTGAAAAGCAGAGACATCACCTTGCCAACAAAAGTCCGAATAGTCAAAGCTATGGTTTTTCCTGTCGTGATGTATGGAAGTGAGAGCTGGACCATAAAGAAAGCAGACCGCCGAAGAATTGATGCCTTTGAATTGTGGTGCTGGAGGAGACTCTTGAGAATCCCCTGGACTGCAAGGAGAACAAACCTATCAGTTCTAAAGGAAATCAACCCTGAATGCTCACTTGAAGGACAGATCCTGAAGCTGAGGCTCCAGTACTTTGGCCATCTCATGAGAAGAAAAGAGTCCTTGGAAAAAACCTTGATGTTAGGAAGGTGTGATGGCAAGAGGAGAAGGGGACGACCGAGGATGAGATGGCTGGACAGTGTCTGCGAAGCAACCAACATGAACCTGACACAACTCCGGGAGGCAGTGGAAGACAGGAGGGCCTGGCGTGCTCTGGTCCATGGGGTCACGAAGAGTCGGACACGACTAAACGACTAAACACACACACATAGTGTCTAGATCAAGGAAAGTGATAGTACCACTCTATTCTGCTTTAGTCAGACCTCACCTGGAGTACTGTGCTCATTTCTGGGCACCTCGATTCAAAAAGGATGGTGACAACCTGGAACGTGTCCAGAGGAGGGAGACTAAAATGGTTCAAGTTCTGGAAACCATGTCCTACGAGGAGCAGCTTAGGGAGTTGTGGATGTTTAGCCTTACAAGAAGAAGGTTGAGAGAGGACATGATAGCTATGTTTAAATATCTGAAAGGATGTCATGTTGACAAGGGGACAGGTTTGTTTTCCAGGGCTCCAGAGACTAGGACACGGAGCAATGGTTTCAAACTACAGGAAAAGAGATTCCATCTGAACATTAGGAAGAATTTCCCGATGGTCAACGCTGTCTGGCAGTGGAATAGGCTGCCTCAAAGGGTGGTGGAGTCTCCTTCTTTGGAGGTTTTTAAGCAGAGGCTGGATGGCCATCTCTTGGGAGTACTTTGATGGATGCTCCCACATGGCGGGGGGCTGGACTGAATGGCCTCAGTGGTATCTTCCAACTCTATGATTATGAACTCAAACTGGACAGTTCTACAAGTGGCTATCCTCTATAATGTAGCCACTCAAGCTAGCATCTTTGTAATAAGCTTGTTGTTTAGTCATTTAGTCATGTCCAACTCTTTGTGACCTCATGGACCAGAGCACGCCAGGCCCTCCTCTCTTCCACTGCCTCCCGGAGTTGGGTCAAATTCATTTTGGTAGCTTCAATGACACTGTCCAACCATCTCATTCTCTGTCGTCACTTTCTCCTCTTGCCTTCACACTTTCCCAACATCAGGGTCTTTTCCAGGTAGTCTTTTCTTCTCATAAGATGGCCAAAGTATTGGAGCCTCAGCTTCAGGATCTGTCCTTCCAGTGAGCAATCAGGGTTGATTTCCTTCAAAATGGGTAGGTTTGTTCTCCTTGCAGTCCAGGGGACTCTCAAGAGTCTCCTCCAGCACCACAGTTCAAAAGCATCAATTCTTCGGCAGTCAGCCTTCTTTATGGTCCAACTCTCACTTATATACCTCACTACTGGAAAAACCGTAACTTTGACTATGCTGACCTTTGTTGGCAAGGTGATGTCTCTGATTTTTAAGATGCTGTCTAGGTTTTCATCACTTTCCTCCGAAGAAGCAGGCGTCTTTTAATTTCATAGCTGCTGTCACCATCTACAGTGATCAGGGAGCCCAAAAAGGTAAACTCTGTCGTTGCCTCCATATCTTCCCCTTCTATTTGCCAGGAGGTGATGGGGTCAGTGGCCATGGATCTTCGTTTTTTTGATGTTGAGCTTCAGACCAATTTTTGCGCTCTCCTCTTTCACCCTCATTAAGAGGTTCTTTAATTCCTCCTCACTTTCTGCCATCAGGGTGGTATCATCTGCGTATCTGAAGCTGTTGATATTTCTTCCGGCAATCTTAATTCCGGCTTGGGATATATAGGCTAAACCCCTTCAATTCATTGGGAAAAAGCCTCTTGCTCAGCCTAGTAGACTGCAGTAGAGGAGGCCACTGAATCAGTGGTGATTTGGTGAGCCAACTTCACATATGTTCCTCTGATTCAAAATATTCAAAGTTGTAACTAGAGTAGGTCCATTCAAATCAACGGAACTTATAGGGGAGTTTGCTCACCAAATCACCACTGATTCAGTGGGCTTAATCTAGTGCAACCTACTGCAGTAAGCAACAGGATTTCAGCTGTTGTGTAAGCATGGGAAGATGCATTGGTTGAATTTAAGTATGTGTTGTTTTTGCTTTGCTTTCACCATTATCCTGAAAGTTCATAATGTTCAGACAACACATCTACATTCAACACAATGTTTCTTAGGTAACTAGTTTAGCAGGTACAGAACATTTTGCTTCTGCTACCGCAACAGCTTTTACTATTTTTAGGAACTACAGCTCTCCAGTATGCCTATCCTGACTCATTATAATCTCTGAATCCATTTATTATGTGGCCAAACTCCCTAAAAAAATTAAGAACAAAAATCAAGAAGATATTTCATGTAGAAGCACAGGGGACTCTAAAACTACATGTCTAGAGACTGAAAAATCCTTCAGAGCAGATTTTCAGAAAATTCCATTGTGCTGATGGATTCATGGTAGCAAAGTATTCGATTTAATTCTAAATGAATACATCACTTCCAAGAACATTTTTAAAACCCTCTCAGTTTTGATTTCACTGTGTCTCTTAAAATCCTACCTACATCTTCATCTCATCCTTTGTATTACAAGACTGCATATTTTCCATATACATTTTACCTAATCTATATTCATGTCTATATTTCTACCTATTCACTAAAGCATAACAGTGCATCTTTTTCAATTGTGTACACTTTTAGCTGTTCACAATTTTAAATGTACTGATTTTTTTGTACAGATTTTATTTTTTGAAATAAACCTAAATATGTACAGATTTTAAGACAAGATGCACTTGGAGTGTTCAAAAAAGAGAAATGAGTATCTTTGCCAATAATCCTTTCTACAGCATTTTTAAAATTCCTAATAATATGGTAACCAGTGCGGTGTAATGGATAGAGTGATAAACTAGGGCTCAGGAGACCTGGGTTCAAATCCTCACTCAGCCATGGAAACTCATTGGCACTGGTAAAACTACTACTTTATTATCACACTTATCTTGAAAGGCCTATTAGGGTTGCTATAAGTCAGTTCCGACTTGATAGCACATAACAACAATATAATTGCATGTGTTGTTTTTGCTTGGCTTTCACCATATCTTGAAAGTCCCTAATGTTCAGACAGCATCTTAAAATGCATAGACATCACCTTGCCAACAAAGGTCCGCAGAGTCAAAGCTATGGTTTTTCCAGTAGTGAGAAATGTAAGTGAGAGCTGGATCATACAACAAAGAATGAGATGGTTGGACAGTGTCATCGAAGATACCAACATGAATTTGACCCAACTCTGGGAGGCAGTGGAAGACAGGAGGGCCTGGCATGCTCTGGTCCATGGAGTCACAAAGAGTAAGACACTAAGGACTAAACAACAAAATGTTCAGACAACACATCTACTTTCAATACATTGTTTCTTAGGTAACTAGTTTAGAAGGTACAGAACATTTCTTAGATAACTAGTTTAGCAGGTACAGTACTATGTACCCACACAACAAACAAACACAGCTGGATAAGGAGGTTCTATACAGTAGTGCCTCGCTTGATGACGTTAATCTGTTCCAGCGAAATCGCTATAGAACGAAACCACTGTCAAGCAAAAGTAAAAAGCCCATTGAAACACATTGAAAACTGTTCCAATGGGCGAAATACCTCAGCATTCAGCAAAGATCCTCCATAGGGCGGCCATTTTCTGGTGCCTGTAATGTGAGGAATCCATCATAAGCATAGCAGGGAGCCATTTTTAACAGCGGGCGGCCATTTTGAAACCCAACGATCAGCTGTTTTCTGATAGTTGTAAAGCGAAAAATCGGTTCCCGAAGCAGGGAACCGATCATCATGAAACGAAAAAACCCCATTCAATCATCGTTTTGCAACCACGATAGTGACTGCAAAAAACACATCGTGAAGCAATTTCATCGTTAAATGAGGTAATCGTTAAGCGGGGCACCACTGTATATATTTAAACTATGTTCATTTACGAGCAACCCAGACAACTTTTAAGTTAGATTAGCTGGGTTGTGAGTTGGGGGCACCGTTTTCCAGTGGTTCCGCTTCTTTCCGGCTGACCGTGTCCAGAAGGTGGTGTTGGGGGGAAATATGGCAGTTATGCCATGGGGTTCCTCAGGGCTCAATATTGTCCCCTATGCTGTTCAACATCTACATGAAACCGTTGAGAGAGGTCATCAGGAGGTTTGGGATGAGGAGTCAGCAATATGCTGATGACACTCAGCTCTACCCCTTTTTCCACCAATCCAGATGAGGCAGTCTCTAAACTGAACTCATGTCTGGACCTGATACAGTGGTGCCTCACTTAACGATGTTAATTGGTTCCAAAAAAGCATCGCTATGGGAAAACATCGTTAAGCGAAACGCGTTTCCCCATAGAGATGCATTGAAAACTGGTTAATCCCATAGGAAAGCGATACAATGTTTCCTCCATTGGAATGCATTTAAGCCTATTCAATGCATTTCAATGGTTTTGCGATGTCCATTTTTGCAAATTTAAGTGTGTCTTAAAATGTTCAAAAACTGTTTTAAATGCTTGGAATCGTTAGTGCACTTTCTAAAACGGGTGCAAACTTAATTTAGCTTTGATCTGACTTTTCGTTAATTTTTGCTGAATTTTTCCCCCACCAACTTTTGACAGCTGTCAAAATGTGACAGCTCCATGCTTTCCTATGGGGGAGAAAAAAATTCACACAAAATTAACGAAAAGTCAGCAACTGTTTTAAATGCTTGGGTTCGTTAGAGCACCTTCTAAATCATGTGCAAACTTAGTTTGGCTTTGGTCTGAGTCTTCGTTAATTTTTTTGTGATTTTTTTTATCCCCCAGAGGAAACAATGGAGCCCAACTTTTGACAGCTCCATTGTTTCCTATGGGGGAGAAAAGAAATTCACAAAAAAGTAACGAAGACTCGGAACAAAGCCAAACTATGTTTGCACATGATTTAGAAGGTGCTCTAACGAACCCAAGCATTTAAAACAGTTGCTGACTTTTTGTTAATTTTTGGTGAATTTTTTCCTCCCCCATTGAAATGCACTGACCCCAACTTTTGACAGCTGTCAAAAGTTGGTCTCAATGCTTTCTTATGGGGGAGAAGAAAATTCACCAAAAATTAACGAAAAGTCAGATCAAAGCCAAATTAAGTTTGCACATGTTTTAGAAGGTGCACTAACGATTCCAAGCATTTAAAACATTTTTGAACATTTTAAGACACTTTTAAAATTGAAAAAAGGACATCGTTAAGTGAAACAGGGGACCTAAAAATGCATTCGCTATGCGAAGCATGGTCCCGAAATCGCTAAGCGAAAATCGCCCATAGGAAACATCATTAAATGATGCATAGAATTCTTTTAAAAAAACCATCATTAAGCAAAAACATCGCTAAACGAGGCAATGGTTAAGCGAGGCACCACTGTAATGGGCCAGATAAGGGTTAATAAAGCGAAGCTTAATCCCCACAAGATGAAGTGCTGTTAATGGGTAGTTCGTCGGACAGGTTAAAGGGGCATTTCCCTGCCCTGAATGGGGTTCTACTCTCTCTGAGGGATAGGGTCCACAATCTGGGGGTGCTCCTGGACCCCAGTCTGCCCTGGAGGCCCAGGTAGGCTCGGTGGCCAAGGGTGCCTTCCTGCAACTGTGGAAACTGTTCCAGCTGTGGCCCCACCTGGACATACGGAGCCTCATGACAGTCACACATGCACTGGTAACAACCCGTTTAGACTACTGCAGTGCACTTTACATGGGGCTGCCTTTGAAGACAATCCGGCGACTACAACTGGTTCAGAATCAAACTGCACAACTGGTGAGTGGAGGAGCTGCAAGATAACATATTCAGCCAATTCTGGCCAGGTTACACTGGCTACTAGTTGTTGCCTGGGCCCAATTCAAAATGCTTGTTTTGACATATAAAGCCCTAAACGGCTTGGGCCCTGGATACCTGAATGACCGCCTCCTTCCATACGAACCTACCCAGCAATTGAGATCTAGCCAGAAGGCCCTCCTGAAAGAGCCGTCCTTCAGTGAGGTGAGAGGGAGGGCCTGTAGTCAGAGGGCCCTTTTGGCAGCTGCCCCTGGTCTTTGGAATACCCTCCCAAATGACATCTGACTGCTGCCGACGTTACTGACATTAAAACCTTCTTGTTCCGGACGTTTTTTAATTGAAGGTTTTAATTTTAATTAATAGAGTCATGGTTCTAGATTGTTTTTGTAGATTATTTTTGTTTTTTATTTTTGCTTTAGTAGAGTAGATGTAACAGTACTGGTTTTTAGTGTCTGTTTTTAACTGACACTTTAAAAAGGGACATGGTGACGCTGCGGGTTAAACCACAGAAGCCTCTGTGCTGCAAGGTCAGAAGACAAGCAGTTGTAAGATCGAATCCACAAGACGGAGTGAGCTCCTGTTGCTTGTCCCAGCTCCTGCCAAACTAGCAGTTCGAAAGCATATAAAAATGTAAGTAGATAAATAGGTATCACCTCAGTGGGAAGGTAATGGCGTTCCGTGTCTAGTCGCGCTGGCCACGTGACCACGGAAACTATCTTCGGACAAACGCTATCATGACCATGGAAGTAATAATAATAAAAATCCAAGAAATACTACCATATGCCCATCACTCACCAAAAGCAAACATTTAATCATGTTCATTTGCAATTGCTTACCTGGTTCTCTTCATGAGAAACCCTCATTTGCTCTTTCAGGACAGACATTCTGGCTGCTTCTTCTTTCCTCAAAACTCTTTCCTTTTTTAGCTCAGGACTCCAAAAGGTTTTGATGCTATTCATGGAAGAGCCGAGCTTACTGTCCTTAATGTCCAGTTCTTTCCTGAGAAGTTCATTCTCTCTTTGTAACTCCTTGAGCTGAGCTTGTAGATCTAGCATGGTGCTGTCTCTTACCTGTCTCAGCATAGAAGGGATCTGATGATGATGATGATGTGAAGCAGTGGTCAGTCCTCCATGCTGATCAGTATAGGAAAGGAGATCTGAATGGGAAAGGCCAGCAGAAGCAATATTGGGACTGCTTCCCATAGCTGTAACACGACCACCATATACAGCTCGATTTGTAGCCCTTCCAAGAGTCATTGTGCCCTTTGGGAAAGTTGTGGATGCCACACCTTCATGATCACTCAGATACATTGGTCCAGATGTTGCATAGGCGGCATTAAGTGACTGGATATTCTCCATAGATAATGTCTTACCTGTTCCTCCACCTCCTCCACTACTTGTTCTCCTATGGCCCAGACGAGGAGATCTTGGCAAACGAGGAGATCTGGCAGGACTCCCTTCCAGGTTACTGATTGTTCTTGCACTTCCATACATTTTTATTATGATGTGAGGTACTACTTATTATGAAATTAATCACACTTAAGTGGATATTTAACCTCTATTTCAAATTGCTACTGTAGGCAAATAGTTTCACAGCATTCTTCCAGAAGGCAGCCTGTTCTTTGAAATTACCTCTCCAAGCTGAAGATCTGGAAATAAAAGTATAACTGAAGGTTAGAAAAATATCATTATAGTGACACAAGTTGTGTTATTTTACGAACCTTTAGTTGCCCAGAACCTACATTTGGGATCAAGTCTTTAGAAGAGGGACCATGGATGGCATTTCTAATTTTCAGTGAAAATAAAACAACTTACAATTTGAACACAACATTAAAGAAGAAGGATTCCTACTTCGATAGAACATCTACCAGGTAACTCTGGCTAAAATCCTCTTGGTGGAGCTGCACATCTATAAATAGTGATGATGTCATCAACTACAGACCTCAATTTTTAACTTAAAGTTTCCTACTCTCAATCACCAGGTTCTGAGCTTCCCTAGGGTTCCCCTCATCCATTCCAAAAACTTACCATCTTTTCAACCTGGGGAAGCCTTTGGGGTGGACATGAGGGAACTCTTTAGTAGCAGAAAATCACAATCACCAGGATTTGGATTAGCAGTGCCAATTTTCAGATACTGAAGACTTCCCCAAGTTGAAAGAAACCACAAGGGAACTTTGAAACTTGTGGAAGGCGATAGGAAACTTTAAATTAAAGATTAAAGTCTGAAGCTGATGGTATTATGAAAATTTATAGCTGAGTTGTGCAACAACATTTCAGCCACTGTGTTTCAAAAACAGAAGGCAGAAGAAGAAACAAAGAATGTCTACAGACTGCACTGTACTTAAAAAGAAACACTCTGCTGATACATATACAGTGGTACCTTGATTTGAGAATGTCCCTACATAAGAACGATTCGAGTTAAGAACGGCTCCATTTGCAAAAAGTTGCTTTGACTTGAGAATGGAGCCTTGACTTAAGAACCAAAAAAGAGAAAAAACACTCCTTTCCTGCCCTTTTTTTTTTTACGTAAGTTCACCTTAAGTCAAAAGAAGAAGAAAATTAAAAAAATCTCCCCCTAGTGGTAGATATGGATTAACTGGCTTTGCATTAGTTCCTATGAGAACTAATGCTTCAATTTAAGAACAGTGCCTCGACTTAAGAACGAAAAACAGCAGGTACAGATTAAATGGTTTTCAATGCATTCCTATGGGAAATAGTACTTCAACTTAAGAACGTTTCGACTTAAGAATGCAGCCCCAATACAGATTAAGTTCTTAGTCGAGGTACCACTGTATGCCTTAGGAAAAACATTGTTATACTATTTTATCCTTTGCATCTGATACTGGAGGAGAACAAGTATCAAACTAACACAGATTTAGTTTCACTTTTTTTTTCAGCGCACAAGGATAATCTTGTGATCAAAAATCATGATAGGTTACTATTTGTCTCCCATCGGCTATTAATAATAAGAGCAGTTCTGAGAAAAGAGGACAACTGCTCATTCGTCACTTATTTATTTAAAATATTTTTGCCCCACCTTTCTCCATAAAAAACCCAAGAAGGCAGGCATCATTTTAAAAAAAAGCTAAAAACAGTAAATTATTCAAATTAAAAAGAACAATAACAATATATTTAAAATGTTAAGTAAACACATTACCAAAAAACAAATTTAAAAGCAACAAAATACAAATCATCCTGTTTTAAAATCTTTCCTAGATAGTCAATCACTAAGGAAAAGTCTGCCCTCAGAAGGACAGCAAAAATGAGACCTTCCTTGCCTCCCATGGGAGAGTGCTCGAGTCTGGAAGCAGCAACAAAGAAGACCCTATCCCATGCCCCCACCAAGTGTACCTGTTAGGTTGGTGGGACTAAGAGAAAGATCTCCTGTGATGATCTTAATACCTGTGCAGGCCCATAAAGGGAGATACTGTTTTTTGAGATAGCTTGAACCCAAACTATTTAGGGCTTTATATGTTAAAACCAGCACTTTGAATTATGTCCAGAGATGGATCAACAGCCAGTGGAGCTGCTGTAACAGAGAGGTTATCATAGAATCATAGAATGCTGAAGTTGGAAGGGGCCTATAAGGCCATCAAATACAACCTTCTGCTAGAGGCAGGAATACAAATCAAAGGATATCTGCCAGGTGGTTGTCTAAATTTCTCTTGAATGCCTCCAGTGTTGGAACAGATCACCTCTCAAGGTAATTGATTCTATTGCCGCATTGCTCTAACAATTAGGAAATTTTTCCCGATATTCAATCAAAATCTGTTATCTCTATAACTGGCCCGAGTTAACTATCTGGCTGCAGTGTTCTAGACTCACTGAAGTTTACAAGCACTTTCCAAAGGCAGCTCCATGTAAAGTATGTTATAGTACATAATGCAGCCAGGATGGAACTAAAGTGTGTGGCATTGAGGCTAGGTCAGATCTCTCCAGGAACAGGCACCACTGGCACACTAGTTTTAACTGTGCAATGACACTCCTGGTCACCACTGAAACCTGGGCATCCGGACTCAAATATGAATCCAGCAGCACACCCAAGCTGGTCACCAGTGTTTTCACAGGAGTGTAATTCCACATCCAACATAGGTTGAATCCCTATTCCTTGATCTACCCTTCAGTTGACCAGAAGTACCTCTGTATTATCTGGATTAAGTTTCAGTTTATTCATTCTTATCCAGTCCATTACTGACATTGGACACCGATCTAGAACTGAAATAGCTTCCTTGGCTTTTCATGGAAAGGAGAGAGTTGGACGTCATTTGCATACAGGTGAAAGCAAAACCCAAAACTCGACACAATTTCTCAAAGTGGTTTCATCTACACAGATGTCAAATAGCATAGAGAACAAAACAGAACCCCGAAGGGACATCACAGGCCAAGCAGACAGGAGTCAAACAGGAATCCACTAGCACCACCTTCTGGATTCTCCTCTCCATACACGACCAGAGCCACTATAAAACAATGCCTCCAAGTCATCCCACAAACTGTCTTGCAACTCTGAGGAAGGCAACAATGGTGAATACATTATCAAGAAGTAATATTAGTATTCTGCTATTCAAATATGTATACAGTAAACAAGAATGGGCAACTTTTATCTGTATCAAAGAGAAGAGAATAACTTTGTTGTGGGAGATTTTGAGCATAGAAGGACTAAATAGAAAGTTAAATCTTTTCAAACCTGCTGCTCCTCAGGTCCAAATCTCTCTCTCTCTCTCTCTCTCTCTCTCTCTCTCTCTCTCTAAGCTACTTCATCTCTCTATGTGTGGTTCCATTTGTTTTGAAAAACAAAAGTTGGCATGCTTCTATTGAATCCAGTTAATATTATCCAAGTAGAATATGCTGATGAACAGTAATTTCTGCTTTATGGATCATGACTGTCTAGAAGTGGAAAACTCTATGCATATACTGTGTATTCCTACATACTATCATATTGAACAAACAAAAAATTGGTGCATGTGTGTGTGTGTGTGTGCATGTTTATGATTTGCTTTAATTATGTTTAAAACAGGATAGTACATTTCTGGATTTCTTTTTCAGCTTTTAAAAATGGACATGTTGACTTTAATTCTCAGTGTCTCTATGTGAACAACTGGTCTGGAATTGTAAGATACACGCACATGCTTTCCGTACCCAGTTGGTTACATGCTTGCCTTTATTACATCTTAAATGTGCACAAAAAAGAGAATGAACTGACTACATACTCAAAATCTGACATGGGCATTGCATGCATAAGATCTAATGGCACATGTATGTTAGAACCTGCATAATTCACCTTTGTACCCAAGCAAATGTATCACTTATGTGCTAAGATAGTATATATCCTAGACCATAATATTTAACAATTATGAAATCTGCTCAACTAAATCCCCTACTTGAATTAATTTAAAACTAATTAAGGATTATTTATTATGCTTTCTCCTCATCTTCATCTACACGATTCTCTTCAGTTCCTACCAACTTTTTCTACTTGTCTCATCAATATTTACCTGCTTTCTCAATCTGAAGCAAAGGAGAAACTGAACAATCAATCTTCTTCACTTGATCTAGCTGTACTGATACAACATTATCAATATATTTTTGTACAACCATTTGTTGCCCTTGGTTTTGTTTTAAAAAAATATGTATATATTTTGTGCATATTTGACAAGCACACTAAGGCAGAGACTCATCCACCCAAAAGACCAGATACCAAAACACAACAGGAACAATAGTATATGCGGTCCAGTGCAAAGAGGAGTGTTAGGAGCTCTACATTGGAGAAACCAAACAGCCACTAAACAGGAGAATGGCTCAGCACAGGAGGGGCAATGGCTCAGAACCACAATCAGCAATGTTCTTTCATTTGAACAACACTCATTTGATGTCCACGATGTACTCATTTTGGACCACAAAGATAGGTAGTTTGAGAGAGGGGTCAGGGAGGCCATGCACGTGCATATAGAAAATCCCTCAAGCAACAGGGGTGGAGGCTTTAGATACAATCTGTCTCCTATTTATCATGCTGCCCTTTCATCCATCCCCAGAAAGATTAGGACCACACTCACCAGAAAGACCACCATTAACGACTCATGACAATGGGTGGAGAAGGACTTCAGAAGTGGGACTATCCCTGCCTCCAGTCCTTTGTCCTTCTAACGGGCCTATTCAGACCAAAGGGAAGTGAAAGCAATGTGGAAGGTACATCAGGGATCTCCTACCAACTCTCCTCAGACTGAAGCTACTTAGATGAGTAGCGAAACATTTCACCCTAACTGGGGATGGATGAAAGGGCAGCATGATAAATAGGAGACAACTTCAGGCTGCAAAACAATACCAGGTTTCTTTTAGAGTAGATATATTAGTAGACGTATCAGATATATCATGTAACAGTTTTACAGCAATCATTTTTTTTTTTTTTACTTTAATAAGATTTTCAATTACTACTTCAGGGACTTAATACAAATTTCAGACATAATAGTTTGGATTTTGAAAAAAGCTATTCACACATTCATATTTGTAAATATACTAAAGGCAGAAAATAAGGAGCAGATAAATAAAATATACATACAGGAACACTTCAGTTCTCTCTTATTTTGTGTTTCTTTAACAATAGCATCTGTCCTAATGTTCTCGGCTAACAAACAATAGTTAATTTTTGGCAAAAACTAATTCTAAATTAATGTTCCTTTATTTTCAGACCTTTTTCAAATGGTTTAAAAGAGAAGTTTGGTGAAATACATCAAAATGACACATAACAAGAGAGGAAAAACAATGCCACTAAAAACTGCAGGCAGAATTAAAATATTAGAAGTCTGAACATACTGGAAAAACAAAACTATAAGAAAGGTGAAGAAATTAGATTAGATAGAGCACTGAAAGAGATGTAATTCAGAAATCAAGATACAAAACTACCAGTACAAAAAAAAGTCAACCAAGCCAACAGATGAAGATTCAATACAAGGAGTAGAGAAAATATAATACGATCTATCAAGGCTACTACTGTTTCTTAAACTTTATATAATACAATCAAATTTTGAAAAGATCAGTGTTTATCTAATCTCAGTCACAACTCATCCCTCATAATCCTATTTTTAACACAATATAATGCTATACAGAACACAGTATATCAATGAACAAAGGTTAGGTTTCAAGTGGGAAAGTGCTTAAAAAGTAAAATGCTTCATACAACACAAGCAAAAGTGCCAAATAAAATGATAAATTAAGAAACCAAAGAAAGGTCCAACCAGAACTGGAAAGAAATCCTCCCTCACTTCCACAAATGTTCATGCCAGTGTATGTTGAAGACTTGATTTTGGGGGCGGAAAATCTTCTCTGAGCTTTAATCTAATTTTTTCCAGGAGCTATCCAAGGTGCTGAACCTACTATGGGACTATGGCTCAATATGTTGGATAGCTCCTTTAAAATTAAGGCTAAGCTCAGAATGGATTCACTATCCCTATGAAATCAGTCACCAACCTGCACTGGTTACTGATTATTTCATAATTGTTAACCAAGGGTTGAAGCTGGTTTTAGACCCTGGTTTTGAAGTGATTTTTATGACATTAATGATGTTAGTGTTGGTCATGATACATCCCTTCACTCAGATGGAGAAGAAAACAAGGGATACCATTACATACTGCCAAAAGTTTAACTATGATGAAGGACAGCTTCCTTTTGCTACAGCAAACTAGGGCTGAGCTCATACTGCCTACAGGCATAAAACCTCCACCCCAGCCTTCCTCCAGGTAAGGACAATTCAGAAGTCTGTCTGGCAGATGGAACTCCCAGAATGGAGAATTCTAGGATTTAGAGTTGAAATAAAAATGAGTGCACGTGCCTAATTAAAAGCATGTGTCAGCAGTCAATGCTAGAGATCAGCAGAGATATATGATAGATATACTTTACTTGGGGAAGTACAAACTGTTTTTGTGCTGTCCTCTGAAGATGCCAGCCACAGAGACTGGCGAAATGTTAGGAAGAACAACCTTCAGAACACGGCCAAAGAGCCCGAAAAACCCACGACAACCATTAGATCCTGGCTGTGAAAGCCTTCGCGAATACACAAACTGTTTTTCCCAATATTCGGAGATGAGATATTGGGGATTATAAGTGATATCCAAGCTAGACAGTTCTAGTTACATGTTTATGCTTTGATGTTCAATTCTGCTATCTTTTATTGTCTGGTTCCATTGCCTATTCATATATTAAATGGTCTGTTATGATTTTGTCAATTAATTAAATGCAAACAAATTGGTCACATCTAAATATGAATGATTAACAGGTACACCAACCACTAGACTGTCAAAAATATATAAAGAGCTGAGATGCCTTGGAACAATAAAGCTCAAAATTTACTTGAAACCTGAGAGTTGCTACACAACTACTGATTCCAGGTGCTGCTGCTCACCATTCTTCAGAGGCTCCTGGCAAGCACAAAGGGTTTCTATCTACTTTGCTGCCTTACTGCTTATGCCTTCAGTTCTACTGCCCTTTAATAAAGTTTTTATCTTTACTGCTTATGCTTTCTATTCTATTTTATTTTTAATCAAATGTTTACCTTTCTTTCATTGGTGTGCTCATTTTTCTGAATCCAAAAAGAATCTCTTATCCATCTGGACAAGACAAAACTGTACTAATATAACAGAGTTAGCATATTCAAAATTTTAGGGTTTTCTATAGTGGATTCCATTCTTTTCCTTTGGATGCATGCAACCACACTGAGCACAGCCCACTTCGAGAACTCGATCTTTTGTTCTTTACTGATGATTTCCTCAAAGAGACATATTACTGTGTATGTTTTATACAAGCCATTAACAAACATTTATTTTTACAACTCCACAAAAAAAAATTAAATACATATACAGGCTTCCAGTAACCCAGAGGCAAAAAGACAGAGAAAGGAAACAGACTGATCATTCTTCAAATCGACTTCTCTTTTCATTGTTGTTGTTGTTTAGTCATTAAGTTGTGTCCAACTCTTTGTGACCCCATGGGCCAGAGTACTCCAGGCCCTCCCGTCTTCCACTGCTTCCTGGAGTTGGGTCAAATTCACGTTGGTAGCTTCAATGACACTGTCCAACCATCTCATCCTCTGTCATCCCTTTCTCCTCTTGCCTTCACACTTTCCCAACATTAGAGTCTTTTCCAGGGAGGCTTCTCTTCTCATGAGATGGCCAAAGTATTGAAGCCTCAGGTTCAGGATCTGTCCTTCCAGTGAGCACTCAGATTTCCTTTAGAATTGATAGGTTTATTCTCCTTGCAGTCCAGGGGACTCTCAAGAGTCTCCTCCAGCACCACAGTTCAAAAGCATCAATTCTTCGGTGGTCAGCCTTCTTTACAGTCCAGCTTTTCATTAACTATACATAATTTAGTAGAGGGGCTTCTAATGAGAGAAATATGCTTACCTACAATAAGGTTAGCTTGGAAATTTCTAAGAATATTTCTTAGGACTTATAAATAGCATGTTCTCATCATCAAATGGAAAGTGGGAGCAATTCCAATTTTCTATGGATGCTCTCTTTTTTTGCTGATACTCCCAGTTTCCAACTGAACTCATTCTTGGATTCACCTTGTTTAAACTACTGCCTAACATACATTTGTGGGAGAAAACAATTTCATATCTATCCAAATTTAGATCTGGGAGGCAAAGATCATTTAGTTTGGGTCAACAGGTCTTCTGCCTATGCTGGAAACGACCACACTCTTCTTGAAAACACAGCTTTGTGAATAGTTGTGCTCCCAAATTTATCCCTGACCCTGGATGCCAAGGTCTCAGTGCTAGCCAGGAATCTATTTGAAAAACTACTGTGTCAGCTGTGCTCATTCCTGGAAATGTGTGACCTGGACATTGTGTCACACACCTTAGTAACATCCTGTTTGGATAACGTATCACTATGTGTGGCTGCCTTTGAAAGTGTTCAGAAATGTTTAGGTCTAAAATGCCACTGCCAAAATGTTAACAATAGCATATTATAGGCACCAAATACCTTCTCTGCTACAACTGCTACACTGGCTGTGGTCTGTTTCTAGGAACATTTCAAAGTGTTGATTTTCATTTATAAAGGCTTAAATGATTTGGGTCCACACTACCCAAAATATTGCAACTCTCTTTATGATCCTGCCCAGGTGTTAAAATCATCAGAGAAGGTCTTTCTCTCTGTCCTGTCACCCTCTGGTGAGGACACAAGAAAGGGCCTTTTTTGGCACTGCTCCCAAGCTGTAAAACTCCCACCTATGAGAAATCAGGCTGCCCGCTCTTTGCTGTCTTTCTGCAAGCTAGCAAGGACCTTTCTGTTTAGGCAGATTTTTTTTTTCTTGGCAACTGATTGACTAAAAAAAGGATGGGGGGTTCTGGGATTCATTTCTCCCTTCCTGTTTTCACATTACTTGCTTTAATATTGTGAGCTACCTTCAGTCCTCTTTAGGAAAAAGGCACAGCATAAATATTTAAAATAGATAGACAACTATCTCCCTCTGGAGATGCTGGAACAGTATTAGTCAGACAGATAAAGAGATCCCCTGTCTGTCAACACCTGGCAAAATATGAGGAAGCTAGTAAATCACTAACCAAGTTTCCAGAATGCAAAATACTCTTTAAATGGTGTTGACGGCATTCCCAATTGAATCAACACACACATAGATAATGCATTATATCACATGATGAAAGTATGTAGAATGACACTAATGCAATGATTTTCAATGGGATGGATCTTGTTAGAGCAGTCCAGAATATTTCTAAGATAGCACCAATAATTCTGTCTCAGAATTGGGAATATGCATTAGAACCTATAAACATCAATATTCATGAAAGAAATTCCTTTCACATGTAAATATCAACCTATCTGTGATTAGCAACATTCATTTCTATATAGATTATAAATATTTACCTGTGATGTGTTTTCTTCCCAGCCATTTGATATAAAGAAATCATTTGACAAAAACATGTCCCTATTCCTGGCCTATGCCACTTGAAAGATCAGCCCTAGTCTGCTGCAGCAAGGACCCCAAAAACTTTCTTCCTGAGCCTCACCTTGTCCTGGAGAACACAGCTGGATATGCTACATAACTTCTATTCAGGCATTCAAGGCTCAAAGTGTGATGGTAACATAGGGATGGAGGTAAACTAGACTAGTTATTTTTGTCTTTTGAAGCACAATATTCCACACATATCTCTTCCTATTCCTGACAGTACAAATACAGTAACAGCAAATTATATAGCTCAGTTTGCCACTCTTTCTTGACACCTAAAATGTACTGCCCCAGGCAGCTGCCTTATTCTGTTTAATGGTAAAGAACTTGCTGGATATAAGTGATTGAACCTAGGACCTTTCATGAGCAAAGCAGATGTTCTACCACTGAGTTATAGCCCTTCCTAACTCATACTTATTAATGGATAGGTCATACCAATTAACACTTCCAGATGGTCCCATGGGAGAATGAGGCCACTAAAGTTTGGAAATAATGGGCTGATAAGAGTTTTCTTCATTCATAGGCCATTTTCTGCAGATAACATTGTTGTCTTAAAATACACACTTAGAAAGCAAGACATGACAATTATGAATGTTATTTCCAATGAAACTGTCACAGACTATTAAGGAGACAAAGTAAAATGTTTTAGTTCTGGAAACTCATTTTCAGAAACTGTTTAGTACCTCTTTACATCAGTCTTCTACCTAAGATGGAACCTGTATGCTTCATCTCAGGATGGAAACAAATCACAGTAACAGCTAGAAGTTTTTAAAAAGGAAATCAAGAATTACCTGTTTGTTTTTGGTTCTAGCAGTTCTGGGACCATCCCAGGTGCATCCTGAAACTACAGTATCACCTGATAAAATTCTGTAGTTTTCTTTTCCTCTTTGTGTTAACTAAGAAAACATCTAATGGTTGTTCTGGGTTTTTCGGGCTCTTTGGCCGTGTTCTGAAGGTTGTTCTTCCTGACGTTTCGCCAGTCTCTGTGGCCGGCATCTTCAGAGGACAGCAAACTGTGCTCTGGTGTAGTTGGCTTGGGAGTGCAGTATTTATGGCTGTGAGATAGGCTTTTGTTTTTTTCTGTAGATGGGTGATTAGTGTGTATTGTTGTGGGTGCATTGTTCTGCTAAGGGGAAGAGATTATCTGTTCCTGTGGTTGATGGGTGTCATTAGCTGGTCTTTTGTGTGTAGTGATCCCCTGTCCTTGTGGGTGGGTAGAGTTCGTTGACCTTTTGCACGTAGTATGTTTGATAGCTGGGAGCCAAGTTTTGTTGAGCTTCATACTTTCCTCTTTTTTGTTGAAACTGTGCTTGTGCTTATGGATTTCAATGGCTTCCCTGTGCAGTCTGACGTAATGATTGCTGGTGTTGTCCAGTATTTCAGTATTTTGAAATAGAATTTCATGTCCAGTTTGTTTCAGGGCATGTTCAGCTACTGCTGATTTTTCTGGTTGTTTTAGTCTGCAATGTCTCTCATGTTCTTTGATTCTGGTGTGGATGCTTCGTATCCGGTATACTCCTGCGGTGGTGAGGGGGTCCCTTCTGTCCTTTGCTGACCGTAACATTTGTTGTATTTTTGTGGTGGGCTTGAATACTTGAATACAGGGGAAAAACCCAGATCCCGGCCGTGAAAGCCTTCGCAAATATAAGAAAACATCATTGCTTCGTATCAAGTCAGTTTACCCTGTTAAATAGTTTCTGAAACATCTTATCTGAGTAAGAGTTCAGAAAAATATTAAAATTGTACATGTTTTTGTGACCTCTGAATTGGCCTTAAAAAGATATTTCAGACACCAATAAACCCAGGAATTCCCAAGTTCACCAACAGTCAGGTATTGGCATGGGTCCTGATGGGGGGGGCAAGGGATACCCTCCTTAGCTTGTTCTTTCTTTAAATATACATTGTTATAAACTACAAACAGGTCAACATTCCATAGGCATTATTAATGTCTATTAACTATCCTACCCCACATGAATCTTTTCTACAGACGCTGTTGGATATTAATATTGGAGGGAGGAGATGTTAAGCAGTCATGTGAAAACAATGCTCAGATATTTTTACATTTGAAAAAGTAATGCTCATGGTACTATGTTGACCAAGCAAGCATTCAGGTATATACGATTAACAAGAACCAGTTCTGCAACCAGCTAATATCTAAAGTCCTTTTTTTATCCTATCTGGATTGAACATTTATGTATTCACCTTTATTCAGCCAACTACCAATTACAGGCACTCATTTGGAAAAGGACCTACAGTAGCTACATTAAATTATAAAGTCTACTGTATTACTTCTTCTCTAATGCCTAATAAATTAGACTCCAAAGGAACAACAGATACCTGTGGATAAATTCACAACAAACATTCCTTTTCAAATGAAAAGCTATTTGTATGAGAATCAAAATAATTCAAAACATCATTAAAGAAGTACCTTCTGAATATCTTAGTATTTTTTCCCCTCTGCCTTTTGGTGTAGATAATGCAACATTCTAGTTGCTTGATGTTATATTCAGTTAGCAAGCATATCAAAACAGTATTCAAAGTGTGTGAAAATAGTATTAAGTGTTATATCAAATACCACAAAAGTAAAAAATCATCTGTCTTGTCCAAGAGAAGATTCTTGATTACATCACTGAAAATTTATTCATGAAAATGAAAATTGTTCAATATTTTCCCCCTCCCCCATCACCTTCTTTTGAAATTCAAGGTTCCTATTTGGCCTGGGAAGGAGGTTATACAGATATGTGGCAAACCTCATGCAAAATACCTAACACCCCTTTGCTTGATGAGCTAGGAGAGAGAATCCAACCAACAGTCACGAATGGCAGAATCTGAAAAGTCTTCCAATTTCTTTCTTTTCCGCCATTTGCCAATCCTTTTATCTCCAGCTTTATCAACACTTTTTTTAAAAGTTTAAAATGCCAATTAATTTTCACAAGAGTTATCTTTTGAGATCCTTAATCATCTCTGTTTGGTGCATATCAATCTACTTTGCAACTCCTTAAAACCATTTTTAACATTTTCTTCTCCTCTTTTTAGTATTTTGCAAACTCCACAAACTGAACACATCTATTTCATGCATTAACAGAAAATTTTAAAATAATATTCAAACCCCAAAGAGTTTTGTAAAAATCCTAAAATGTATAAAAATACACCACAGGGGGAAAAAAGAGGAAACATACTTCTACTGCCAAGGGAATAAATCTGCAAAGCCTATGAAGTATGTAGCTGAAGGACAAAGAAAGTTAAGAGTAACAGTATTTGTAAGAACAAATACTTATAACCTCTGCTAATGCTATTCCTAACAGATTCATCAACGATTACACACTTGATAGTTGCAGAATGTGAAGAAAATACATTCCTTTTGGAATTACTTGAGATTCAGCAACAGAAAATAATTTTATCTACTCAATGTGTCATTTTCAATGTTTTGTTTTTGAGAACAGAAAGAGAAGCTGATTTCTTTTTGCCACTCCCAGTGAGAATACATCTGATTTTATTTTCCCTCACTATATTGCTTGAAATTCATAAGGCTCTAAGTAATACAAAATCTGTAAGACATTTTGAGGCACCTGTGTCGCTCTCAGTTCCTTTCCTCCAGAAAGCAGAGAAAAAGAAAGCTGAAAGATAGCTAAATTATTCAAAACACTGACTTTCTGAAACAAAGACAAAACTATCCTTGTTTACAGAGACATTACACCTGATTTCTTTGCTATATACCAAGTTTTACAACTGTTACATCACCACAAAAAACTATAAGTAGAGCACAGATAAAAACAAATACGAAAACGTGGATCATTTCCAACTGTGCTAAGATAGGTTTCTAAAGAGGACATTTCTTATTCTATGAAAAAAAATCTAGAGTCAAATCTGAAATATGCATCCATCTGTTTCCTCATGATCTGTTCATCTTCACAATACATCTAAGTAACATTATGATTGTCTCATGTTACAGGTAGATCTTACACACATCATACAATCACATAGCCTGGCAGAAGCATAGTAAGATGATAACACATTAAATTCATTTAACTCTTTATGATTATATTTTCTTACCACTGACATAACACCATACCACAGTAATTTACATTTTTAAATCAATTAATATAATTCAGAAAATGGTGACAGTATTACAGACTTTGCATGTTTCTCACAAATACATAGTATCTTGATACTTAGGTCTCTATTTCTTAGGAATCCATATGCACAATTATCACAAAGCATTAATTTTATTTTCAACCCCGCACATCATTTCCACGAAAACTCTGTCTTTTAAAGCAGAAGAAATATAGCTGAATTGTTTTAATCTTACTTTCTCTGCCACGTATAATGATAGGTTGCTCATTTCATTCCGATCCAAGTATTCTGCACTTACACTTGTAAATTAATTATTAACTGAAAGCTGCAGAAAGAGGTGCAGTATTGGGACTTGAGAAGTCAGAAAAGTAAAGGAATCAATAAATACAAGTATTATTGTTATGTGCCTTCAGGTTGGAACCAATTTACAGGATCTTTAACAGTGTTTTCAAGGTACAGTACGTAAGGAGTTGTTTTACCATTTTCACATCCCCAGTGAGTTTGCATGGCTGAGTGAGAATTTGAACCCAGGTATCCTGAGTGCCAGTCCATTATTTTATACATGACACCACACTGGGTTTCAATATAGGGACAAGTAATAAAGGGATAATCTAGAAACATTTGTGCTAGCATGGAATTTGAATAGAAATGTAAATCAGAGGAGACACTGACAGAGTGAAAGGGAATTGGAAAAGGACACCAAGCTAGTTTTGAGAACAACAAACAACTTGACAAAGGACACTGGACAAAATCCAACAGCAAGTTGCAACAAGAGTAGGCTTGTATAAGTGGATTGTATGGAGGAATTAATTCACCAACCCTCGCTGATTCAATGGGCTTACTCTCACTATGACTTATTACTGGATTTCAGTCACTGAGAAAGGAACAAAATGACCCCCCCCCCCCCAAAAAAAAGGGCAGGCAGGAGATAAACCTGAGTGAAGTATATTGAGCAAAAAGGTTGTTACGAGAGATGTCGCCAAGGAATTAAAAAATAAGGACCAGAAGAACCTTGAAATTCATACATATACATATAAAAACAGGAAGCCAATATATTTAAAGAGAGCAGAAATATGATCCTAGTGATGCAACAAAATAATTTGTTTTGAGAAACTTTCTGAACAGCATGGAGGAGGAAGAAGATGCAGTAAGGAAAGGCAGAAATAAAGAACCTGCAGTAATATCAAAGAAAGCTTACCAAGGCACAGAAAATGGTTTGAGATTTACTAAAGAAAGGATGAATCTTGTAAATGCTAAAAAGAAACAAAAAATGTTTCTGAGTCACATAATTGTGAGACAAAGAAACATAAGGATTACTTATATATGACTCGGCTGCATGTTTAGCTAAGGCATATGACTGCAGTTCCAAGAGAAACAAAGGAGACATATGAGAAGTAGAACCATTCTGTTGAAAATAGCAGTTGTGCACACTCTGTATTCAAAACAACAAGAAAACGCAGGTCATAAAACCTATACTCAGTGCAACATGGACAGAAGAAGACAGTTAACTTCAAGGTAACATGTGTAAAGGCTTTTTTCGCAGGAAAATTTGGCCAAGGTAGATGCTGTGGATACAGTAATACATATCAGGTTCCAGCAGATCCTAAATCATCACCACTGCCACCACCAGAATTCATTTAGAAAGTACCTTAAACTTCAATATGAGACCCCAATAATAACCCTAATCCTTTTCTTCTTTCTATAATCTTTGTTAGTGAGGACTCCTGTATTTTTCAGTGTGAAGCAGAATGCAATCAAGACTGGGAAAATTGTGGTTAAATTATCTACTATCTCTCCATACAGCTATGAGAGAAAGAGGCAAAGAACAACCTAGAAATACTTGAAATATATAATTTAAAAATGTATATTAGTTTTGTCCATAGGGAAAATAACCAGGAAAATGTAGCTTCTCAGGGACATTGCTACTCCTTTAGAGCAAGAAAAGGATGGTGGGATGTCTTGTTCTGCATCCTCCCATCTCAAAAGAAAAAAGAATATCACAGATGCTCTTTCTCAGGACTACCACAAGGACCACCCTTCTAAGTAATAAGGAGCTCTGACAAAGGCATTGAAAAGGTGACTACTGTATTTCATTTTAGGAGCTCACTGATAATAGGAGGGGAGAATCTTCTCTTGGCTGCTTTAACTGCGGTGGGAAAGGGAGGGTGAAACAAGACCAAACAAACAGCTAAGTGAAACCACTGGTTTAAAAAGCCAACCAGGAAACTAACCCTGACAAGAGGATTTGCCCTCCTCCAGGCCGCAGTAATTGGCCGAGCTCATCACAAGGAGACCACTCCTGCCAATGTAAATAGCCCATGGTTTTGTCCATCAAAGCACAAATGTCAATTCGCAGTAAGGGAGTCAAGTCCCCCCCCCCATCCATTCTAGTCTTAGCAGGTAGCCGCCTAGAAATCAATCACATGCGTTAACAAAACAGGCATCCCCGCCTTCCATGGCCCTACATTATTACTACAGATCTCCATGCAAAATAGATATACATATGCATGCAGTAAAATGCACACACACACAGAGGGAGAGAGGGAGAGGTTGTATTTTGTATCCTACTTATGTGGCACCTAAAATAATCTCTCAAGTGTGTGTAAGGTCCTAAAATGTATGTCTAAAAACCCAACCCATATCTATTTCTCCATTATATAACTGCAAATATATTATCCTTGGGGAGGTGGGTTTCCTCCCTGAGAACCTTTTTCCTTCAAACCCGGGGGGGGATGGAGAGAGGGGGGGGAAGAAGCCTCTTCTCTCACACATTTCTCCCCTCCCGACACACACACACATACAGAGAGAGAGAGAGAGAGAGAGAGAGAGAGAGAGAGCATAGCTTTTGGCGTCCGCTCACGAACAGAATCCTGGACATTTCCAATCCCTCTCAAGTCTGTGTAAGAACACTTTTTTAAAAAGGAAAGGGAAAAAATGGTATTCCTGCTCCATCTCTCGCGCCCGGCCAGACGTGCCCACAGAAGGCAATCTCGAGGAGGAGGAGGAGGAGAAACGGCACGAAGGCACTTGAGGTGGGGGGGGGGGTAAAGGGAGAGGTACTCGGGGCGACCCCTGGAAGGCGAGAGGGCGCAGCATGGGGTGGCCCTACATTTTATGACAGGAACACTCTTTCCCAAGAGAAGCTCTTCTCCCTCGTCTCGGCCGCCTCTCGCTCCAGGCGCCACACTTCTCATTCCCCCGCCCTTGCCAGTTCCTCAAATGCCAGACACAATTTGGTGTGTGTGTGTGTGTATTTGTGCGTGTTTGAGGGAGAGTGGGAGAGGAAAGCTCCCAACTGAGGCGTCCCCGTCCCTCATATAATGGCCCCCTCATGAAACCGCCTCTGCCAGCTCCTCACCTTTCAAATCATTGCCTCCGTCTCGCGCCCTTCCTCACATGGATGGCGAGTCCCTCACGGCTCGCCGACAGCCCATTGCGGTGAAGCCAGAAGAAGAGGAGGAGGAGGAGGAGAAAAGGAGGGCGCGGTGGCGAGGAGGAGGAGGAGGAGGAGGAGGCAGAGGCGCCGCCGGGCGAACAGGTCCGAGGCGAGGAAGGGACCTGCGGCAGTCCAGGCGAGCGGCGCTCTCCCGAGCCCTGCTTTCTCCTCCTCCTCCAAGCGAGGCTCCCTCAGTGGCGGCCAGCCGGCTCCGCTCGCTCCCCCCCCACCAGTCCCTGACTCAACATTCCCAGCATGCCCGAGGAGCTCGGCGGCGGGGGGGGGGGGAGAGAGAGAGCGCTCCGCCACTAGGGGCAGCAGAGAGCGGCCTCGGGAAAACGCCGGCTTCCATAGCGGACCTCCAGGCGGAGCCGCCGAGGCTGCTCTCTCCGCCGCATCTCTCTGGCTTCCCTTCGCGTTCCCTGCGTGCGCCTGTCGAGACGGGGGGGGGGGGGGGAGAGAGAGACGCACAGAGAGAGAGAGAGAGGGAGGGGGGGGGAAAGGACTGAAAGCTGTCAATGCGAAATCCTCAACAGGATGCGCAGGTTTGGGTGGCAGCCCCTGCAAGTCGAAGGGCAGCGTCGGGTCAGGGGGGGGGGGGGAGCAGAGCGCTCTCCCTTCCTCCTGGCTCCAAGGCAAAACGGTGGCTGATCGGAGAGGCGCTTAAAAATAGTGGCGCAGTGCCAAAGGGCCATGTGTGAAAAATCTTTATATAAAGCGGCGGGTGCACGTGCAAACCGTACATAAACCACGCAGCCCACTTAGTAACGGCAGAGTTCCAAACATCCCCGCTTTAAAGAGCTTTTTTTTTGGGAGGGGGGGAATCAGCGGACAACTCCTGGCTAATATTCCACAACAAATAATAGCTTTATCGCTCCCTGATGCATGCTTGCTTTTAATTCCTGCTGTTCGTCTTTTTTATCGTTATTGAAAGGGATAGCTGTATTCGTACCCGAAATTACAGAGCCTTGCGGCATCCTTAAGACTAACCAGACTACAACATAGAGTTTGCAAGACCTCAGCAGGGCTGTTACTGTCATAACCTTTTGGAGGTGATTAATGTACATAGGGTCACCAGAAGTCAGAACAACACCTTTAACTAACAATATTTAACAAAATAAATGTTATATTATTATTATTATTATTATTAATAGCATTATCAGGATTATTTTTATGCCTACTCAATTATCTCTTCCCCTTGTCCATTTAAAGATTACATTGTAAGCCACCTTGTTGAAAGGTAATGATTTATTTTCTTGCTGTTTGAATTCTTGAGCATCATCACATTTACATCATTCCACATGGTTTATCTCATCTGTTCCAAATAAACTGAAAATCAATTGGCCTTTAACGGATTTTTGAAACCAATTACTGTGGTATGATCTTTCACAGGAAGGCACCTACTTCATCATATGCATGGACATTAAAAAGTGTTGAATACATACACGTATATCCTGTGGAGGCGGAATTTCATTTTCAAGGTAAGATTAAAGCAGGAGGTAAACATCCTGAAAGAAAAGATTCTTTGCATAGGTCAATAAATGGAAACTTTCAGTTTCTATCACTTCTCTCCTCAACATCACCTTGTTGTTTTTTAATTGGGATACTTGCATGAAGGTTGAGCAGAAAGTACACACCTATCCACACTGGTAGATAGCTGGGTGATCTGAAATAGATGTGCTACTTATTTTTAACAATGACACAAAACAAACATTACCCACATATCTTTAAACTGTATACCACACTTAAACTGTATGACACAATGACATAACCGAAATGAAGAAAGCTCAGGAGTCGGGTTTTAAATTTTTTATTTACTTGTTCTGATTTTCTTTGGGGATTGAAGTTCGGTTCAGTTTTGATATCAGAAATGAATTCCTGAGCTCAGACTTCTTTAATTCAAGATATACAATATTTTCCATGTATAAGACGCCCCCCACTTTTCTAACCCCAAATTAAGAAATATGATCCTTTTCCCCTCCTTTTGCTAAGCTCCATGGAAGTTGGTAAGCAGAGGGGAAAGCAGAGATCAAAACCAACCTGTGGCACTTTGATCCGTGCTTTCCTTTTGCTAAGGCTTAGCAAGTGGAGAAGAAAGCAGGAATCAAAGGCCTGCAGGATCACTTTGATCCCTGCTTTTCCCTCCACTTGTGTTTGTTCTCTCCTCAGCTTACTTCCTTGTATAAGACGACCCTCAATTTTTAGTCTAAAGATTTTAGACAAAAGTATAGTCTTATACATGGAAAAAATTGTATGTCATTTTTGGCGGCGGCGTCTAGTCGTTTAGTCGTGTCCAACTCTTCATGACCCCATGGACCAGACCATGCCAGGCCCTCCTATCTTCCACTGCCTCCCGGAGTTGGGTCAAATTCATCTTGGTTGCTTCGATGACACTGTCCAGCCATCTCATCCTCTGTCATCCCCTTCTCTTCTTGCCATCACACTTTCTCAACATCAAGGTCTTTTCCAAAGAGTCTTCTCTTCTCATCAGATGGCCAAAGTACTGGAGCCTCAGCTTCAGGATCTGTCCTTCCAATGAGCACTTTGGTTTGATTTCCTTCAAAATTGATAGGTTTGTTCTCCTTGCAGTCCAGGGGACTCTCAAGAGCCTCCTCCAGCACCACAACTCAAAGGCATCAATTCTTCGGCGGGCAGCTTTCTTTATGGTCCAGCTCTCACTCATTTTTGGCACCTGGACCTAATTAATGGATCTTCAATTTCTAATTAATCCTGAAGTCTGCCCACTTCTGAACTGCTTGATAACTCAGTGGAACCAGAGGTTGGGAATTTGATTCTCCACTGTGCCTCCTTGAGAGGGGCTGGAGTTGATTTCTATAGGATCCCTTCCAACTTGGCAGTTCTAAGATTATTATTGTTACAACACCATCAACACTACCCTTAGATATTTTCATTGTTTTCTAGTGCCCAGCCCAAATGGGCCAACCTACTAACAACCAGAATATATCATATCTACATCTCAGTATTGTGACTTGTATTATATTTGATGGATAAAAAACATATTCCAGTGATAGAAAGAGGAATAGTTTTGCTGAGACCAATTTTGTTTTTGTCCCAGCCACTTAGGAGAAAAAAAGAGCAACGCAGGGCCAATTTTTGTCCCAGCTGTTTTTTATCTGTGTAGAATTCCTAAATTGTAGATCTACTTATGTGTAGACTCTTCAATTAAGTGTTGATTTTAGAAAAAGGAATGTTTATTTCCTAGTCATAAGTACTAAATTATGTGGCATTCTAGTGGAAATTCCAACTTCGTTTTCTATAAGAATAATAAGAAAAAATGCCTTTTCAAACTTTACCGTCAGTTCTATTTTATCTCCATGTGGTTTTTTTGGTGTTTACATTTTTGTCAGATATTTAATATTATTGAAGTATTTATGCATTTTGCCAAAAATGGTTAAGTGCATTTAGTGTTTTTTAAGAAATGAATTAAAAGGGCTTCATCAGATTAGGAAGATAATTATAATGATAATTATTTTAAATATTGTTGGGAGAAGGTGGTGGAGCAAAGTGGGGTGGCAGCTAAATTCTGTCTGAAACATCCATCAACTTGGACTGCAACTACACCTTACAGCAACTTTGGTAATTTCATATGATGGAAAAAGTTACGTTGAACCCTGAGCTGGTGCTGGCCTCAGGGCTGAACAAGTGGCAAAAGTGGATCAGCTAGAGCTATCCCTCAAGCAAGAACAGTGTTGCTATCCAGCTAGTGCCAGGGAGATTACTCAGGAACCTCAGAACTGGCAGACTGGTGAGGTTTTTGCCGAAGGTGCAACTCTGGTGGCTCCTTTTCCTCCCACATGGCAAGCAAGTGAAACTGCCCCAACCCAGCCACAGGCAGGAGCAGCAGGAAGCCTCCCAGTGATGGTCATTGAGCAGGCCAGTGACTACAGTGACATCCTGCTTTAACATGAGGAATTGCATTAAGGCAGAGTATGTGAAACAGGCAGTTTCATACCTGTTTTCAGATAATTCTGTGGGTTATCTGAAATGTGTCATTCCTATCCTGGTTACCTGGCTACTAATTGAAAACTAACTTTCTGCTTCAAGTTCTGAAAAAAGTTGCTGAAACAATATCAAATCCCAAGGTTATCTTAATGATAGGACTTTTGGACTGCCTATATTTTATGCATTTAATCTGCCTCTCAGCAAACTTCATAGTGTTTTGTAAATAAATGACAGTTTATACAAATTCCTCTCCTGATATTACTTCCAAATTCATCAGGAATGTTGCTTCCAAATTTGTCAGGAATGTTGTATTTTAGTACTATGTTTAATTTTACCATTCCTCATTAGCTTCACTCTAATTTTTGGTATTAATAGTTAATCATGTCATAGTCTGCTCATGGTTTTATTTTCACAAACAGGATAGAGCTTCTCTATATTTTACTTCTGTTTGTGTCTGTGTGATCATCTGGTGATGTCCATGTAAACAATAATGTGACAAGTCTTTTGAAGAATTATTTTGAATAAACAAACTATGAGCACCACAAAATTCTCTAAGATGTTGTTCTGCTTAATTTCTAATCCCAGAGCCAAATTCTTTTTCAAAGTTTGGTTCTGCTTAATTTCATATTTTTGCATTTTAGTTTCCTCTAATTACTGGCACATACTATTTTGGTATGAGATTAGTTTCCCCCTGGACACTTACATAAAAACATTCAATTTCGTCTCCTTCAGCATCTGTAGTTGGTGTATGGATGTTGGATGATGGATACTGTTGTGTTCTAAGGCAGCAGGTGTCTGGGCCAGATAGGTGGGGTATAAATAAATAAATAAATAAATAAATAAATAAATAAATAAATAAATAAATAAATAAATAAAACCAGAAGCAAGAGGGAGTCCATGGCCATTTTTGGTCAAACAATGAGCAATCAGAATCAGACTAGAACCAATAGTCAAGCCAAAGATCATATATGTAATAGCTAATTACGGTAAATGTCTTGCAACCTGGCAGTCTCAACTTCTGAGATTGTCACTTATTTTATTTTGGATTGTTTCATCACAAGGTTTTTGAGATATAAAGCATTCAGAAATGGCTTCCTATTGTCTCATTCTGTGCAGTACTAACCGGAGTTAGCCTGAGTATTGTTGCCATGGTCTATGAAAGATACTGTGCCAGTATCAATTTCCCTTACTGCAACCTTTCTAGAATTTCTCCACTCCCATCACCATTGGAACTAGCAATGGGAGTTCTTATATGTATTAATACAAAGTCCACTGGCACAAGTGGCTGGCTTGATTACCTCCCAGACCCCTCCAGACCACTTACCATATGGTTTGTATGGCCGGTGTGGTCCACCACAATTGTGGCAGTAGCTCAGCTGCCAGAGCCATGCCTCCCTGTTCACCCAGCCATTCTACAGATGAACAGGAAGACTCATCCTCCCGTCCCCTTGCCAGAGTGGTTGGGCAAACAGGGAGGTGAGGCTGTGGCAGCTGAGCTACTGTCGCAATTCGAGCACAGAAGATGACGTCAGCCTTGCCCGCCACATGGTAAGTGGTCCAGCTGGGCCTGGGGGTGGAAGGCAATCAAGCCGGCCACCTGTGTGAGCGGGGTTTATGTTTGTATTCGAAAACAAAGCCCCCATCTCTAATTGGAACTGTTAATTCTCTTCAGCTGATTTAACTGTTAACTCTTGAAGAGGATGGATACATTCTGGCCTTGAGTCTAACCTTTTACCATTTTGGCTTGGATTACTCTAGAATGTGTCTTGGCAATTTAGTCTTCTGGTGATATTGCTCAGCTTTCCTGACACATTTAACCTCAACTTCTAGTTATTCATTGTTTGTTTCAGTATGTTCAGTTTTTGATGTATGTGATATCTTGAGTTGTTTTTTCTTAATTACCTGTATACATATTCATCTGCATATATTGTGCTTTTATTCTTCATATAGTTTCTCAGATCCTCTTCCTTATTTTCATACTGAGCCTGAGGATTTGCTCATCATTCTATCCCAGACTTTCTGACTTTGACTGACAGCTACACTACATGGTGTTTCAAACCTATGTCATTCTTGCAGATCTATGTCAGCTGTAGATTTGACTTTCAATCTTCTGTGTACAAACCATGCAACCTCCCACTAAAATCTATTCTGTTTTATTGCCCTTGCCACAGTAGTCAACAACCTGTTTTCTGTGTGGATACAGTGTCCCGTATTAGTTTGAATACAGGAATTATTGTAATTACACTAAAATTAATTTCGATCAATCAGATTCGATTGTTGTTTAATGCTTTCAGTGATAAAAGATTTGCCACATCCAAAGCCATTAATAGTCCTTGCTGATAATGTTGCTGGTTGAAATGTTACGGTGCAGTCTTTCCCCATCTGCCCATAGAACACCAGAGCAGGCTCCTGGATAGATTCTTTATGGAAATTATCTGGCCACTGTCACTGTAAATATTGTGATGCAGTATATGTAAGCTCACATGCTATGCAGAAAGAAATCAAGGGAAAGGGTGCCAGCCTGATTTCTCATAAACATATGGTATTAGTATATCTGTTCTCTACCCACAAATGTGTACACACACAGGTGCACTTGTATGCGCGTGTTGGCTGAGCAGTTTCTAGGGCTTTGTGAAAAGTGCCCAGCCAATTTCCTGGGCAGTTTGTATTTGTTACCTATGTGAGCCCACAAGGTATCAAATGCAGACATAACTTCCAAAAAATGGTAGTAGTGAAAAGTGGAACAAAATCAGCAAAAAATGTGCAATTTTCCCCCTATGAAAACAAGGAGCATACACCCTTCTCCAAGTGTCTTCTTCAGTGCTACAAAATTTGGAAATATCTAACCTCCATCACTTCCTTTCATTTTCTAGCTCTTTCTCCTTTGTAAACCATCTTTCTTGACATACTAGCTGCCTTTTTGTCCTCATCTAACTAATCCATGTGTCACATTTTCCTCTAGCTTCTGATTGCCCTCTCTCTGGAGTTATTCTTTCTCTCCACCATATAATAAAACTTTATTTTCCCTCTAGGATCAAGCAGAAGGGTGAGGGGTGGGATCCATTTCATCATTTAGTTTATAAAGACCATTCCATTGGCAGAAGGTACTTTGATTTCATCTTAAGTGATAAATTCAGATATAGTGAGCATAACAGGACAGATAGAAACTGACCATTTCCTCTCTTTTATCTTGTAGGGCCACAGTTCCCTGAAAATACTTCCTTAGGTGTTGGAGGCCCTGCTGAATAAAGTGGATAATAAGAGTGTGGCATTGCACTTGGTTGGTCACATGAAGAATTGTTCTGCCAGTATAGTAACTTTATTAATCGGAGAAAATATTCTATTTCTGGAGATGAGCCTTGTTGTTGTTTAATCATGAAGTCATGTCCGACTCTTTGTGACCCCATGGACCAGAGCACGCCAGGCCCACCTTTCTTCCACAGCCTTCTGGAGTTGGGTCAAATTCATATTGGTAGCTTCGGTGACACTGTCCAACCATCTTGTCCTCTGTCGTCCCCTTCTCCTCCTGCCTTCACACTTTCCTAACATCAGGGTCTTTTCCAGGGAGTCTTGTCTTCTCTTATGAGATGGCCAAAGTATTGGAACCTCAGCTTCAGGATCTGTCCTTCCAGTGAGCAGTCAGGGTTGATTTCCTTCAAAATGGATAGGTTTGTTCTCCTTGCAGTCCAGGGGACTCTCAAGAGGCTCCTCCAGCACCACAATTCAAAAGCATCAATTCTTCGGCTGTCAGCCTTCTTTATGGTCCAGCTCTCACTTCCATACATCACTATTGGAAAAACTACAGCTTTGACTATGCGGACCTTTGTCGGCAAGGCAATGTCTCTGCTTTTTACAATGCTGTCTAGGTTTGTCATTGCTTTCCTCCCAAGATGAGCCTAAAGTCTATAAATGAGACAAATAAAAAATAAGATGTAGATTATAGATTAATAGAATTTGAAGGGGCCGATAAGGCCATTGAGTCCAACCCCCTGCTAAATGAAGGAATCCATATCAAACTGGATTTGACAGATGGCTGTCTAATTTTCTTTTTAATGCCTTGAGTGCTCACTACCTCCAGAGGTAATTGGTTACATTGCCATACTACACTCATATTTAGGATTTTTTCCTGGTATTCCACTGAAATCTTCCTGTAATTTGAGCCCATTATGACGTGTCCTGCATTCTGGGATGATCAAGAACAGTTTGACCTTCCTCTATATGACAACAATTAGACACAAGACTTAAGATGAGGCCTAATCTCCTACCAGGGTTATTCCTCTTCCTCTATGCCTTTCCTCTTTTTATCCCCTTCTGCTAAGCTAAGGGCTTCCCTTTTGAACTTTCTTAACCCACAGTCCATTAGCTTCTCGGCCACTCACCACGTCCTGATCAGCTCCCCATCTCAGTGTATTGGGGAATTACATGTAGACAACTTCTTCAGAGGGGTACGAGGACAGCATGGCCTGCTAATGGTGGTAGGTGAAGCAGAGTCCTCGTCTGGAAAATAACCAGAACTAAAAAAAAAACCTCAACAAATCAGGATCCTTCACAATCAAAATGTAGAATGAACTGCATAATTCCAGACCAGAGATTGCTGCGAGCAACGAAAACTTGCTTTCATTTATGAAAAATGATATTGCTGTATGAATTTAAATACTGAAGGGGATTATTCAGCATCCCTTTAAGGAAGACGGGTTTTCTGTTTGAATCATAAACAGTTGAATGTGAAGTCAGTCACTTAAACTGGGAGATTTTTAGGGGGATTGAGTCTTTGCTTGCCAGTTTGCCTGCATGAGGCAAACCCTCAATAATAAAATAATGTCATATTACATAATGTACTACGTAATTGTTGCCCACTCTGCTGAAGACCTCCAACAACTCATGAATCGTTTCAGCAAGGCCTGCCAAGACTTTGGACTAACAATCAGCCTGAAGAAAACACAAGTCATGGGCCAGGGTGTGGACTCACCTCCCTCTATTACCATCTCCACACAAGAATTGGAGGTTGTTCATGACTTTGTGTACCTTGGCTCAACCATCTCTGACACCCTCTCTCTAGATGTCGAGCTGGATAAACGCATTGGGAAAGCAGCTACCATGTTCTCTAGACTCACAAAGAGAGTATGGCTCAATAAGAAACTGACAACACATACCAAGATCCAGGTCTATACAGCCTGTGTCCTGAGCACACTCCTGTACTGCAGTGAGTCCTGGACACTTTGTGCCCGGCAGGAGAGGAAGCTGAACACCTTCCATATGCGTTGCCTCCGACGGATTTTTGGAATCACCTGGCAGGACAGAGTTCCAAATAGAGTAGTCCTAGAATGAGCTGGAATTTTCAGCATGCATACAGTACATTACTGAAACAGCGACATCTACGCTGGCTTGGGCACGTTGTGAGAATGGCTGATGGTCGGATTCCAAAGGATCTCCTATATGGAGACTTAGTGCAGGGAAATCGCCCCAGAGGGAGACCACAGCTGCGATACAAGGATATCTGCAAGCGGGATCTGAAGGCCTTAGGAATAGACCTCAACAGATGGGAAACTCTGACATCTGATCGTTCAGCCTGGAGGCAGGCGGTACATCACGGCCTCTCCCAATTTGAAGAGACCCTTGTCCAGCAGGCCGAGGCAAAGAGGAAGTCACAAAGGAAGCAAAACCAGGGAGCTGGACAGGGGACAGATTGGATTTGTCTTCAGTGTGGAAGAGATTGTAACTCTCGAATTGGCCTCCTCAGCCACACTAGACGCTGTTCCAAGTCCTCCATACAGAGCACGCTACCATAGTCTTTTGAGACTGAAGGATGCCTACTACTACGTAATTACGTAACCTTAACACCAGTCATATGTGGAAAACCTACAATGACAAAGAAGTCTGTTTTAGTTTTGTAGCACTTGTAACATGCATATATATATTTAACTCACTGCATTTTTTTGTGGAGCAACATAAGTATCCTACAGTTGTGTGCTATTTATTTTTCTATATTTAAGATATTTCTTGGCCATCTTTCTGGACAAGAGTCTTCCAAGCAGCTAACAGCATAATATGATGCATGGTTCAATGAGCATTGACAAAGTAATGTTAAACTGTTTCAAACAAAACCTGTTAAAAGAGAATATAATTTTAAAATTCCTTACCAGAAAATGCAATTAAAATAAATTAAAATTTTAAAAAGGATGAATTACAGTATTTTAAAAGTCCTTTAAATGCAGTCAAGCAGAGCAGAGCCATACTTATGTCACAAAATGGGATTCCCCTAGGTAGATGCTAGCATAGAGGAGGCTGTGAATCTAGTGTCTGCGAACTTTACTGACAGACTTAGCAAAATTTTGAAGGCAATCTTAAATCATGGATAGATAATATTATATGTCACTTCTCTGGTGCATGGGTCAAGCCTAAAAATTAGGAATCCAGTCCTAAAAAATTGTGGATGACATGACATGTTGGAAAAATCAGATTTTTTATTTCAGGAAGCAAATTAGCAAATGTTGGCAATTTTTTTAAATTGGTAACCAAAGATTTTGGAATTACTTCAGTTACTGAAATTATTATGGGGAGGAGGATAACCTGATCCTGCATCAATATTATTTTAATTTCTTGCCTTAATGTTTTATACTTTGCAGTTTTTGTACTTTCTTGAGGTTGCTTCTTGATGCAACTCCCAAGTTCTAGAAAGTATGTTTTTCTTTGTTGTCTGCCTAGACGTTTACTGTCCAGTTTATTAAGATTATGTGTATTATATCAGTGCTAACTTCCTTGCCCCAGTACAGTGCTACAATTTCCTTTTCTAAAACTGGACATGGTTGGAATTCATGATTAGCTGAATTATTTCCTTTTATTAATGAAAGGCCATACCTGGCTATCAGGAAAAACATCCTAATGTTAGAGCAGTATGAAAGTGGAACCAATTACCTTCGGAAGTAGTGAGCACTCCAATTCTGGAGGTATTCAAGAGAAAATTCAGCAACCATCTGTCAGATCTACTTTGACTTGGATTCCTGCATTGAGCAGGGAGTTGGGCTCAATGGCCTCTTCCAACTCAATTATTCTACGATTCTATGATTTTATGATAAATCATTTACACCTTGCTTCATAATATTTTAAATGGTATCTAATGCAGTTAACTTGGTCTAAGATTGCACATATGAATCCTTCAGTCTCAGGCTAATGTAACACATTGGTTCCGTTTGCAAATACGTCATCACTGATTTTGCTGATATTATACTTCACTGATATACTTCTGGATTAGCAGCAGCAACAATAAATACCTTACAGAAGTTGGATCTCCATGAACGAGCAACCTGAAAAGTACAGAAAGAACAAAAAGACACAAAGTAACTAATATTAATGCAAAAAATTAAAAGATACAGAAGCAAGATAGTCCAGGTTTGCTTCCTCTAGAAAGGATTAGCGTCTACAATTTTATCACCAAAGTGATAAAACCACTTTCATCTATAACTGCTACCAGTGCTTCAACAGAAAATGAGTCCAGAAAGAACCGAAGCTATGATACTGAAAATGTGAATATATCACCAGCTTCTGCCACTGGAAATCTAGTTTATACTATCAGGAGGTAGGCAATCTCAGAGGTCTTGGTAGCCAATTTTTTACCCAAGATTTTTGCAGTGGTCTCAAAAATTGCCATTTCTGGCCATTAAAATGTTTACATTTCTAGAGGAAGCAAACCTGGACTATCTTGCTTTGTATCTTTTAATTTTTTGCATTAATATTAGTTACTTTGTGTCTTTTTTATTCTTTCTGTACTTTTCAGGCTGCTTACATATATATAATTTCCTTACATATATATAAACAGGGAGTGCCTTGATAGGTTCTAGTTTGTTGCTTCATTTTGTAGAGGGGCTTAGAAGATCTTCTCAAGGCAAAAACCACCAGTCCTCTAGGCCTCAAGGAACAAAAATACAATTTCTGTGTGTTTTGTACCAACTGGGAGACATAGCCAAATCTTCCATGCAGGGTCTGATTCATACTAATGTTGCAGCATTCTTAGCAGTTGCAAGAGCTGCCAACAGTGTAATAACATTAGCAGAGAGACAAGTTATCTGTCTAGGTATTCAGTGGCTTTGATATTCCGCCATGTTTTCATAAGGAATACTTGTGGCTAATAGGTAATATCCACATTCAGGCAGCTCTTTCATTGGGGGGGGGAGCTCTTATAGTAATTTCAAGCCAGTCTTATGCTCATTCACCTGGGAATAACAACTATTGAATGTAAGGAGATCAAAATTTATAGGATCCAAAATATATCAGAGCCTTAGGATCAGGACTTCAAAATGTTTAGCCCTGGCTATTTTATGTTCTGGATTGTTATTAGAAGCCTTAGTCAGAGTTTTCCCTTTATATGTTTAGAACAAAAGTATTAAAAAGAAAACCCACTTTTTATCTTTGTTTGCATTATTGTGTTGAGCTAAAACACAGAGACCTTTTTTAGAATTTGCTTGCTGCCACAGAGGGCATAGATAGAATTGTTGATTGCCTCGAGTTAAAATATCTCTTTCACAAAAGGTCTCCCCTTACCTGTGCCAGCGGTTGCTTTTCATGTTATAATTCAATCAAAATTTTGAATATTATGGCTTCTTATTTTCTTGTAGGAATATAAAAGGTGAATAATACTTAGCCATTGCAAACCACAGGTGTATATTTGATTAAAAGGTGATGGGGTGGGAGAGAAATAGCCAAGAAATAGAAAGGGTATCTTTAAACTGGTGTCCTCTGGTCCGTGTTACCTTCATCCAGGCTTTCTATGATGGCAAGGCTGCAGTCCTCTTCATTTCCACTTTCTATTAAGATAGTTTGAAAAGCGGCTTTAAATGTTAGCTCCTTTCTCTCCTCCCCCCCCCCCCTTTTTAGCAGAAATTACATATTGGATACCTTGGAAAAGTGATGCACACATTATATAAAGTTATGATTCACTAACGTTTTTGGTCACTTTCTCACAAAGCAAGCACAGCTTGAACAGGCACTATCGAAGAAAAGCTGTGATGATGACTAGAAGAACACAAAGCATCACTTCCAGGACAAAAAAAAAAAGACAGAGGCTGATGCTTTAGGAGAAAAAAATTCAAACCAAATGGCTCAAACAGAGTAAAATATTATTGCTGTAAAACTATTATTCTGTATTCTCTGTTACTCTTTTCAGAAGCAATAACTAGAGATATATTGAATGAAAAGACAGTCATTACAAAGAACCTTTGAAAGCATAGGCATCCTTCAGTCTCGAGAGACTATGGTAACATGCTCTGAATCGAGGAGTGTCCTCTCCAGAGCATGAAGCCCGGGTAAGGTAATATGGAGGATAGGCTGTTACCCAAGCAGCAGATCCCCCCTCTCCACATTGCTGAAATGGTCCAATGGAAAGGCAAGAGCCAATACAACTGGTTCCAGCAATGTCGCAGGAGTTGGCAGAACGACACATGCTGCCTTCGGGACTCCAGCCCCGGATTTTGCCTCGAGGTTAACTCCTGAAGCCTTTTCCATGAGTGGATATAGCCACAAGGCAGTGGAGGTTTGAAATTGGAGTTTTCCTTCTCCTAGATGGGCTGCCTTCCATGGCTGACGAGCCCCACCTACCCGGCCTGCTCTTTAATAGTGCAAAAGTATGATCTGATCCTTAAAACTTGCGTAATATACAAGCCCTACCTCAAAATTAGCCCAGTTAAGTGAAGCCCGTCTTCCACCCTTGTGGAGCAACAAGAATATGATGACAGGACTGTATTTGAATAAATGTAGTTTGTTGTACATGAAAAAAAAAAAATCCCCTGAAAATAAGCCCTAATGCAGCTTTTGGAGCAAAAATTAATATAAGACGCTGTCTTATTTTCGGGGAAACAGGGTATTCAGGTGTGGGCATCAAGGATTAAGACTTAATGTTGTACATGGTGAAACTGTGTGTAACAGAAAATGAAGCCATGTGTGTTGTTGCTTCGAGTCACGTTATGCTGCCAGAGGAATGCCTGTTCTCTATGTGTGTGTGTGTGTATGTATGTATGTGTATACACACACACACACACACACACACACACACACTTGAAAAGGAACCTTCTATATATCTACAGTATATATAGTGATCCAGAATAGCATGGATATGGGAGGTCAGCATGTTTTGCAGTCTGTAAATTGGCTCACCCAAAATCTGGGCGGGATACAAATCAAATCAAATCAAATCAAATCAATCAATCAATCAATCAATCAATCAATCAATCAATCAATCTTGTTTGCAACTCACTCACTCTGTCAACATGGCACAGTCTTTCCAGGGATAGAGGCCCACTTTTCTGCAGCCTTGGGTAGACAGGAGAGCTGTCCTAGATGCCATTCTGATGCCTGCCGCTTTTCAGGTTCTGTGAATGAAGATGCTTATTTAATCATATGAAGGAATATAATCCATGTGATGCCTGGTGACTCCTGCCAGCAAATGAGAGAAAGGAGAATGCTGTTTTGACTAACCTATTTGAGAAATACAGTAGAAGAAAAAATGGTTGGGTAACACTTTAGCCCTGTATTCGCATATTGACTTGTACTATAGGGAAAATAATCAGGCATAAATTTGTCATGGGAAACAATAGCAATCATAATGAGCCACACGTAGGTCCTAAATAATACCATATATTACAGAAAATATTGTGACAGGCATATGAAGGCTATAAATGGCCTTTAGTCAAGATAACTATGTATTACCTCTGAGACTGAAACAGAATGTCTTGGTATAACAGCAGTTGAGGAACACAAGTGGGAAGAGGCAGTTGCACTTGCGCCTTGTTTGTGGACTTCTCCTAAGCAACTGGTTGCCCACTGAATGAACAGAATGTTGGACCAGATGGGCCTGTCTTCTGATTCACCATGGCTCTTCTTACATTCTTACAAAAAGGGAATTGATTTTAATTATTTCTCTACCCCCAAAACAATAGAACTAGATCTGTCAAAACTGAAATTGCAAAGTAATATATTAAATGTTTACTTCTCTTATCTTTTTCAGTCTATTGCGTATTTTTGAATTTATATAAAAATCATTAGTGCATCCTTAGATCCAGCAAAAGAAATACACGTATAGTGACAGAATCTTTTGCTGTTGATGGAGATTAATATCCCCACATTAAATATCAATATCGGTGTGCAACTGCATTGGGATAGTCATTTAGATTCCTCTGAAACCGTTTTATGCACCTGTTGGTGGAATGTGCAATTCACATCCAGAGCCACTAAGTTGGCAGAACACGGCATCTGTTGTTTTTTTTAAGACAAATATTAAATTCTTTAAAATTATTTAATTTAAACATTGTTTATTTTTGTACATTGGCAGCATCTGCACAATAATGTTCAAACTTTTGTGTTTATAGAATCATAGAATATTTGAGTTGGAAGGGGACCTATAAGGCCATCGAATCCAACCCCCTGCTCAATGAAGGAATCCAAATCTATGTTTATTTTTGCTTGTGCTATAAGTAAGACTGCTCCAGCATGCATTATATTGCAAATAAATACATAACAATGGAGGAAAAATGAATATCCTATAGAATTTTTTGTTCCAGAATGGAATCTTTGGTTAAAATCTTGTTTATAGTATAATCCCAACCATAAAGTTATGTCTGTTTTTCCCTTCTAAACAAATTATTTTGGAAAGGAGTACATACTTGTTTTACATGTGCACATGTGCTGCCTTTGCACTACTTGCAGCAGTAGCAGTTTGTCTTCCCTGATAAACAGAAAGTTATGTTTGAGCTTAATGCTACAAGCAGGATTTCAGTTTTTGTGTAGCAGAGCCCTAATAAATAAATTATCACTGAGCCTACTCAATTTTTACTGACTGAACACCTGGTATTATGGACTCTGTAGAATGAGGACACTACACCCTGGATCTCTTCATAGCAGGTTTTGTAGCATATGTATCCTAATTTGGGCAGATCACAGTTAGAATTATATAGAATATAGTAGCCCTTCATTTAATGTATGTAACAGCTTTCATGTGATCAAGAACTGTGTCTTATCAGGATTCCTAGTCACAGAGATGCTAAGATATCCAGTCAAATTTATCAATAAATTATTTTCAGACGTTTGCATAGAACACATGAAAATATGAAAAGGAGCCTTTCCCTGCATGTATAGGAAAGTTTGGATCCTTTTTTCTGCACAAATTTACTCAACTAAGTTCAGGTTAAGGTTTGATTGAATGCCTGTAAAAGCTGAAGCCTCCTTTTTCAAGCAGGCTGCTTGTGGGGTAACTTGGAGTTTTGTGGATTCCTCTGTTGACATGCAAAACTGCATTGGGTATTCTCTTCTACATAAAATTGGAGTTCTTCCCCCAACAGTATGTACTATTAGTAGCAAACTAAGTTTGAACATATGCATCTCTTTCACTTGAATATGTGTATGTGTGCATGTGCAATAAAAATTAGCTGGAGCCGGGACATCATGAAATTGTGGGGGTGATTATCAGTTACTTTAAGAGAATTAATCAGAGACTCAGCAATTCTACAGCCATCAATGCATTTAGGTATCATTCAAGCCTCATCTAAGCTTAGAACTGAACCAATTTAGACCTTGCATATTGAAAACACAGGAGATCAGCACCTGTATGAAGGATTGGCAGCCCCAGGCCTTCCAGCCCATGTCCTTACTCAAGAAGACAGCAAGTGTTGGTATATAGCTTGGATTAGGGCCCTTCAGCCAGGTATAGAAGTTCTACCTGCCATAAAATTCCTCACTGGCTGTCTGTTTCCCCCCAACCCCAGTTGCTGTTGTTCTGTAAGAGTCCAGGTTGAGAGACTTTTGCTTTATACACATTTTTAAGAGAACTAATCTAATCTGTTCTTTGCAGACAAACATGAGGATGAGAATATAAAGCCTTTAGACTGTACACTTTTTGAGCTGCAGTGCTAGGCTCAATGACTGCATATAAAATGCATATATTAGGGAGAGTTGCATCTGTGTGTGTTGGTACAAAGGGGAATTGAATGATTTATCTGTCTCTGGAGAACAGCTCTGTTGGCGACTCTGCAAAATACAGTATGTCTCTTCCAGGAATCTGTTAGACAGCTCCCTGACTGGTCTAGACTTCCTTGTTCAACTATCTGCTTCCCGTCTATTAATCAAGGCTGATGGAGCTGGACAACATTTGTGCATACTTGATAAATGTGTGTGTGCGTGTGCATGCGCGCATGTGCATGCAAACATTCATACGTATGATGGAAAGAGAGACATATGTTCAAACTTAGTTTCTAACTAATAATACAAGGAGAAGCTCCAATTTTAAGATCGAGTAGGGCATGCAGGTGAAAGCTTTCCCACATGTTCTGTTGCTTTCCACAACTCTCCCTTCAGGTGCTTTCCTCCTAGTTGGCTGCATGCAAGAGAGAAATGTAATCCTGGAGAACAGATGGAAGGAAGGCTAGCAGCCAGAGGGACAGAGAATATTAAGAATCCTACTCATTTCCATTTATCTTTCTCTTGTTGTTTATAAAATTGGATTGCAGTGTAAGCGCCCCAGGAAAAGATAGGTAAAATATTTGGGGAATTCTATTTATTTTATTAGAAACAAGTATACAATGGCTCCTTTGCATTATAATTACTGATGCCTGCTATGCTTTGAGAATAAGGTAGGCAACACTTTACTTTTTTGCAGTGAGAAGTCTATTGCTGTTATACTCAATTTAGTGCCACCACTTGAGAAATTTATTCTGTCACTTTGTCCCTTCAAGCATACTGGGCTATCTTTGTTGTTTCTTTGAAAACTGGTATCTATAGTTACGCGAGAATTGACACCAATCCACATTGTATGAGTAACAATGTGTTAAATTTTCCTTTTAAACAATAGTTACAATTTTAGCATTCCCACAAAGCCAAGTAAATAACCATTCTAGATTAGAAAAGGCTCTCTGAAACCCCAATTTCCAAGTGTTCTAAGTGCACATGTTCTTCAACTGTGCTGTGCCACCTGCCTGCAGAAACCCTAATGTTCAATCCCATTTTTGGAAAGAAGCTAAATTACAAGGGGATTGCACCAATCAAAACCATTCAAAATAATGAATTTGCTTTCCTTTTTTCCCTTGATAATTGTAATGCTTTGGGCTAAATCCATATTGTTCCATATTGAATAGAAGATTGCATAAACAGGACTTGTTTTACAGCACTAAGGCAAGTCCTGTTGATACAGTGGGTCTTCTCTAGTTGGGGTTAACAATTAGATCAAACCTGTTATATGTATCCTGATTAATTTTAATAAAACAAAAAAACATCTCCATCATGCCACAAATTGTATATTTCATGGCTACCTAAGTTGGTGTAAAAAGTGTGATTAAGTGCTGAATAAAACTTGAAAGAGTGGACATTATAGCCACTAGAAAAATATGGCATAGATTTCGGAACCTTACACCCAGCCTCTACTTTGTATGTAATTTAGACCACAGATTACATCATCTTGCCACCATCTCAAGTGGTTTGTGACTAACCTTTGATGATGCTTTGCCATGAACAATTTTCAGACATCCACAGCAAATGCAGGTAAAGGACCATTGGACCACACAGACAAGTTCTATTGCACCATCCCCAATGGAGACCCTCATATATTGAATACAAAGGCCTGAAGGGAGATATCAAATTATATGGTTCCTCTTGGAACCATGTAGAATTCTCCTTGCAATTGAGAATTATTGATGCTGTTGAAACTAGGAAGATTAGGGAGGTAGCTTTTGTTTACCTCTAAGTTGCTTGTGACACTATTCATAAGCAAATATTTATTTATTTATTTATTTATTTATTTATTTATTTATTTATTTATTTATTTATTTATTTATTTGTACCCCGCCTATCTGGTCAATACGATTGCTAAATATCATTGCTAAAATGTTATAATCTAACCAAGGATTATAAACTAACTAAACAAGCCATGCTTTTGCACAATCACAGATTTTTTGTTAATTTTCAAGGGGTGGACTGAAAAGAATAGTCTGCCCCAGTAGGTTCTTAACCTTGGGTTACTCAGGTGTTTTTGAACTGCAACTCCCAGAAACCCCAGCCAGCACAGCTGGTGGTGAAGGCTTCTAGGAGTTGCAGTCCAAAAACACCTGAGTAACCCAAGGTTAAGAACCACTGGTCTACCCTAACACAGTGTACTGGCTCCTATTTTGTTTAACATTTAAACCAATGATCAGCCACCAGACCACCGAAATTTTTATTTATGCTAATAGTCATGCACTTGTTGCTCAACTGGACAGTTTTCAGATGATAAAACGACTCTTAAACAATGTATTATAAGAAACTGGCAGATACCAGTAGAGAAACCAACTTAAACCCAAACCTCGTAAGACTTGAGTATGTGCCTTTCCCCTGAGAAAAAAGCGGGCATCTAGGAAACTTCAGGCTGCCTGGAAGAGTATCTACGTAAATTGTTGGTTTGCCCTCAAATACTATAGATCATACTCTAAGAAACATTGCCAAAATAGAAAGCAAAAAGTCTCCACAAGGAACAATATTCTTATTGGTTATTGGGAACTAGTTGGGATACACAGTCACAAACCATAAGAACTACAGCCTTGTCCGTATGCTACTCCGCACTGGTATTTGCCAGCTATACAAGTGTGGTATAGTTCAGCTCACTCAAAACAAGTAGACAGAGCATTCAGTGGCTGAAATTCTGTTAAACAGCTATGTGGGCAGAATGCTGAGTGTCACATACAGCACTGATGGTACCTGTCTGTCATGGGTTTGGAGGGAAAGTTCCATCCTATGGGGAGTGGAAGGCGGGACATCAGGGGGGAGGAGCTGTACTGTATATATATTTAGAGCTGGTGTGGAGAAGGGAGTTGGAGTCTGTGTGTCAGACTGGGTACAACTGTTTGTCAGTTAGTACATACCTGATAGGTTCAGGTTTCTATCTAGGTAGCCAGAACTGATAGGTTCAGGGTCTGTGCGTTACCTTAAAGTGTTCCGTGGGAACCAATCTGTTGTATATGTATGATTGGGACTATGCCACGTTCCAGTATCCTATTTACCTGATCCTTTTATTTACCCTGTTTGTTGTTTCAATAAACCTTGTTCTTTTGTTTATTAAAATCCATTCCTGGTCTGGGTGACTCCTTATAGGGAATGGTTGGTGGCAGCATAACTACAGGGTGGGATACTCCAGTAGGTCTGGGGTTGCCACATTGATTGGTGTCCAGCGTGTGGGATACGACTGGTCCAGTTGTCCAGTGGTCCAGCAAAGCCTTGGCAAGTGTGCCCAGAGCAAGGGGGGTCTAGTCAGGGAAAATCTGAGGGCGCGTAGGTAATCTTCTAGGCTTACCTCACGGGGAGGTAGGCTAGTGGAAGAACGTGCAAACTCAGATTGGGGGACTAGATTAGGGAGCTCTGAGGCAACCCGTTTGGCGGGAAAGGGCTGAGGCAAAGCTGCGTGAAGTAACAGTGATCTAGCCTGTCTGCTGAGAGGCCTAGCAGAGGGGGTGGATTCTACCTGGCAACAGTTGCAAGTTGGTGCTGGAGGAACAGCAGCAGTCTATAGAAGGCTGTTTCTGAGGCAAAAGGAAAAAAGTCGTCGTTTTATTTTGAGGCGTGACTTTTGAAGGCAGCCTGTTCTGGGGGGATTATGCCCTTGACTAGAAGCCAAATGGCAGAAATGGGGGAAGTGAGAGAACCACAGGGAGACCAAGGTTCTGAGGAGGAATTTGGCTCAGTGCAGGATGAGAGCACGGGAGAACTGACCTCAGAACTCAGAAAGATGCTCCTAGCCCAACAGCATGAACTGAGGGTGAGGGAAATGGAGGAAAGGGAAAGAGAGAAACAAAGACAATTTGAAATGGAAAGGGAAGAGAAACAGGAAAGGGAAAGGGAGAAACAAAGACAATTTGAGTTAGAAAAAATGGCGTTTGAGCTGAAGAAGCTGGAGATAATGAGTAGAAATAGGGATAACAATAATAATGAGGGGAACCCAGGGAATGGGGAAGGCAGCCTGTCTAAAACTGACCTGAAGAAATTCCCTGTGTACAACAAGGGAGATTGCCCTGAGGTGTTCTTTTCCCTCGTGGAAAGAGCGTTTGTGGACTTCTCAGTAAGGGAAACTGAGAAGATGACCATTATGCGATCTTTAATCAGTGGCAGCCTGGCAGAAGTCTATGCAGAGATGCCAGTGGAACTGCTGAAGGACTTCGCTGAGTTTAAAAAACTGGTGTTTGCCCGGCATGGGATAAATGCTGAACAGCTGAGGCAAAAATTCAGGTCACTCACAAAAAAAACAGAGCAGACTTTTACCCAAGTGGGGGCCCAACTGGTGAGGTTGCTAGAGAAATGGCTGTCTCAGGAGGGGACAGAGACCTTCCAGCAGCTCAAAGACCTGATAGCGCTGGAACAATTTTATTCAGTCCTGCATGGGGAACTAAAGTTCCATGTGAGGGAGAGGAAACCTAAATCGGTGACAGAAGCGGCAGAGATCGCAGATTTTATTTCCCAAATAAGGAAGCCCTTAGGTGCTGAGGGGAAAACTGTGGGTAAGCCCAAAGAAACCTACAGCAGGTACTCTCAGGGACCAGGGAAAAACCAGCAAGGGGGAGGGGCCCATGTTGAAGGGAAGCCCTCGGATATGAAACCACCAAGACCTCAGATTTTGGAGGGAAAACCAAAACCAGATGAGAAAGACTCCAAGTACAGCAGAAAATGTTATTTCTGTCAAGGAAAGGGCCATCTAATCTCAGAGTGTGAGAAATTAAAGCAGCTAAAGGGAAATTTGCCTCATGATTTGAGTGGAACCAAGCCAAAAGCTGTGTTCTGTGTCCAGACAGAGCAAAGCTCCTTGCCATTGAGGGAGCCTGTTACCATGGCTACTCACTCTGAACCAGTTACATCTGCTGATCAGGCTGGGGAAAATGGTCCTCTTGTGGAGGTCAAGCGCTGCTTACTAGTGAGGACAGATTCGCAATTGTTTGAGACCGCAGGGGTGGACGTAGGAATACTTGACCATCAGTATAGGGGGCTAAGGGATACTTGTTCCCAGGTGACCCTGTGCCATCCAGACATTATTCCTAGGAAGTATATAATCCCAAATGAGAGCCTGAAGGTGGCAGGGATTGAGGGGCAGGTGATCTCACTGCCAGTAGCTGAGGTACCTGTGAGCTTTCAAGGCTGGAGGGGAGTTTGGCGGCTAGCGATTTCATCGACTCTGCCAGCAGCCGTGCTCGTGGGAAATGACCTGGCTGAACATGTGAAACGGGTGCTAGTGATTACACGCTCACAAGCTACCACGGGGACAGTTCAGGGGGGTACTGAAGAGCCCGAGGCTGAAGCAGGTGAGGGTAGTCCCGAAGCTGTGGCAGAAACCTTAACCACAGACAGCAAATTTGGCCAAGAGCAAAAGGCAGACGCCACTCTCCGAAAGTGTTTTGAAAAGGTGACAGACACCCAGCTAACACCTGAAACCCCAGCGAGATTTCGCGAGAAAAAGGGAATTTTATATAGAGAGACCCTGATGAATATCTCAAAAGGGGGAGATGGGATCAGAAGTCAGCTAGTGGTACCTGAAAAGTATCGCCCCATGATCTTACAAAGGGGGCACTCTGACATGTTTGCTGCGCACTTAGGGGTGAACAAAACACAGCAGAGAATCACACAAAATTTTTACTGGCCTGAAATAGGGAAGCAGATCAAGGAGTTCTGTAAACAATGTGATGTGTGTCAGAGGCAGGGGAATAACCGTGACAGGACCAAAGCGAAGTTGTGCCCTTTGCCTGTGATTGACACCCCGTTCAAATGCATAGGAGTGGATATTGTGGGACCTTTGCCCAAGGCCACAAAGAGGGGGAACTGGTTCATTCTCACCATTGTGGACCATGCCACGAGGTACCCCGAAGCCATTCCCTTGACTAACATCGAAACTAACACAGTGGCAGATGCCTTGGTGGGGTATATGTCCAGGATGGGATTTGCCTCAGAAATAATCACAGATTTGGGCACATCGTTTACATCAAAGCTCATGAAACGGTTATGGCAAATCTGTGGAATTAAACACAAGGAAACCACTGCCTATCACCCCGAAAGTAATGGGTTAACGGAAAAGTTCAATGGGACTCTGATGCGCATGATTAGGGCTTACTTGGCAGAGAATCCAAACAATTGGGACCAGAAGCTGCAATCCCTTTTGTTTGCTTATCGATCAGTGCCACAAGCCAGTACTGGGTTCAGTCCGTTTGAACTTTTGTTTGGGAGAAAAGTAAAAGGTCCACTTGATTTAATCAAACAAAATTGGGAGCAGATCACCCAGGGTGACCCACAAGATGTTGTGACGTATATAGACACTTTAATGAATGACCTGAAGAGAAACCTAGAGCTAGCAGCAGAAAACCTGCAAGCTCAGAAGGTCAGGCAGAAAACATGGTATGACCACAAAGCCAGGGAGAGGCACTTTAACCCAGGGGAGGAAGTGCTTTGGCTTAGGCCCTGCAAAGAGAACAAACTGCAGCTCAAATGGGCAGGACCATACAGGGTCATTTCCAAGATGTCGGATCTGAACTACCTTATAGAGCAGGAGGAACACCAAGCACGAAGGGTGGTACATGTGAATGCTCTGAAACCCTACTACAGAGGGGAACAGAGGGTTTTATTTGCCATAAAAGCAGCTGAGAGTGAGGAAGCTGAATTACCTTTCTGGGAGGGTAGAGGGGAAGTGAAATACAACCCAGATGAGGTGAAGATCAGTCCTGCACTCACCCAAGACCAGCAGCAAGAACTAAAAGTGCTGCTCACTAAATATCATAAGGTTTTTTCAAATAAGCTGGGGATAGTGAAGGGAGTGATGCATCGGATCCACACAGGGGATGCAACCCCGCAAGCAGTATCCCCATACCGAGTGACGGGACCCTATAGGGACAAGGTGCGGAAGGAGCTGGACGAGATGCTTAGGGAGAACATAATCGTCCCCTCTTCTAGTCCATGGTCCTCTCCGATAGTCCTGGTGGACGAGCCTGATGGGAGCATTAGATTTTGTGTAGATTACCGGAAATTAAACCGTGTAACCACTCCTGATGCCTACCCAATGCCCAGGCTAGACAACCTGATTGAAACCATAGGGGGTTGTCGGTTCATTTCATCGTTGGACCTAGTAAAGGGTTACTGGCAATTAAGGATTGATCCCAGGGATCAGGAAAAGACCGCATTTTGCAGCCCTTTCGGTCTATATGAGTTTAGAGTCCTTAGTTTTGGTCTCAGAAATGCACCAGCCACATTCCAAAGGCTGATGGACCAGACCTTAGCAGGGCTCAATGACTTTACTATGGCCTACATTGACGATATAGGGATCTTCAGCAATACCTGGGAAGATCACCTGAAACACCTGGAGATAGTGCTGCAGAGGTTAAGTGCAGCAGGGCTAACAGTAAAGGCAAGCAAGTGTCAGCTGGGTAGCCCAGAAATAAAATACTTGGGTCACATAGTAGGGGGAGGAGTGATCAAACCCCTAGAGGCCAAGATAGAAGCCGTTCGTGATTGGCCCAGACCCAACACCAAGAAAAAAGTCAAATCATTTCTTGGGTGGTGGGCTACTACAGAAAGTTCATCCCGAGGTTTAGCGAGATGGCGACTCCGCTGACCGATCTGACGCGGAAGAAGACTGATGACTGCATCCCGTGGACCAGCGACTGTGAGGAGGCGTTCCGGAGGTTGAAGGAGGCGCTCATCCATTATCCAGTGCTGCGTGCTCCCGACTTCGACCGGGAGTTCATCATCTACACCGATGCGTCTAACAGTGGGGTAGGAGCAGTTCTTTGCCAGGAGGATGAAAATGGTGACCAGCATCCAGTGTCCTACCTGAGTAGGAAACTCCAGAAAGGTGAGAGACATTTGGCAACCGTGGAAAAGGAGTGCCTGGCCATAGTATACGCGATTCAGAAGGCCAAACCTTACATCTGGGGAAGACATTTTGTTCTGTGCACTGACCACTCACCACTGCAGTGGTTAAAGACAATGAAAACCCATAATAGTAAACTTATGAGGTGGGCTTTAAACCTGCAAGATTTTGACTTTGAAGTGAAGGTGGTCAGAGGGTCAATGAACTGTGTTGCTGACGCCTTGTCCAGAAGACCCGACGAGTGAAGACGGCGAAGAAACCATGGACTGTGTATATTTTGGTGACCAAAAGTTAAATGTACCTGTTTATTGAACAGGCTTGGTTTGTATTAATAAAGGTAACTTAATGTAGTGCAAATATTAATGTTTAAATGCATAATTGATATGTTTGACCTAGAGTGAGTAAGTATGGGATTGTGTATGATAATGTATAACTGTTATGTGTTTTGATCCTGGTTGTTTTTTTGGAGAAAAGCACTTTAGCTTTTCCCCCGCAAAACAACTTATAAAGAGGGGAGGTGTCACATACAGCACTGATGGTACCTGTCTGTCATGGGTTTGGAGGGAAAGTTCCATCCTATGGGGAGTGGAAGGCGGGACATCAGGGGGGAGGAGCTGTACTGTATATATATTTAGAGCTGGTGCGGAGAAGGGAGTTGGAGTCTGTGTGTCAGACTGGGTACAACTGTTTGTCAGTTAGTACATACCTGATAGGTTCAGGTTTCTATCTAGGTAGCCAGAACTGATAGGTTCAGGGTCTGTGCGTTACCTTAAAGTGTTCCGTGGGAACCAATCTGTTGTATATGTATGATTGGGACTATGCCACGTTCCAGTATCCTATTTACCTGATCCTTTTATTTACCCTGTTTGTTGTTTCAATAAACCTTGTTCTTTTGTTTATTAAAATCCATTCCTGGTCTGGGTGACTCCTTATAGGGAATGGTTGGTGGCAGCATAACTACAGGGTGGGATACTCCAGTAGGTCTGGGGTTGCCACATTGATTTAATGCCCACAGTAGCTACAATCACCCCAAGGCAGAAGTGGATTTACAAAGCACTTCTGCCCACACATTGTGCAGTTGGTCAAAATGGGAACTGATTGTACAATCAACTTGAGCAGTCCTTATTGCCAGGGCAGAATGCCCAGCACTTTTATGAAAGGCATAATGTTATGTTCTGCATCAATGAACAGGATTCCAGCCAATGGAAGCTGTAGAATCATTACTGGATGATTGATATTAACCATTATTTATAAAATCAGTTGTCCTGCAGGCATTGCACCCAGTGGCACATTGGGAGAGATAGCAGCTAATAATGAAAGATTCAAAGGATCTACATATACTTGCACTCTTTGGCTACCACCCCACTTATCCCAGATTAAAATCAGGGTAAAGGGTTTGTTCAGAACATCTGTGAATCATGAAGAAACAGCAAAAAACACTGTTATGGTGTAGGAAAAAAAGTGCTATCCAATTCTTAAAAGGAATGACATGCCAGAAGAGATTAGATCTTGATAATATTGAGAACTGAGTTGTTTGGAAGTCATTTAGTAGGCTATGGACTGGAGTTGAAAGAACAATGGTGAACCTGTTACCAGATAAATAAGACAAAAATATGGTGGCATCTCTTTTAGCATTTTACTGCTTCCTTCCATTACATCTCTAACACAGAGCTCAATTGCCCTTCCACTTTTGGTAACATTATGGCTGTTGAATATATGGAGAAAAAAATTATCATGAAAGCTTACAGATAATTTTGTGCCTTTTAGTTGACCTAGTAAAATATATAACCACTTTATAGACCGCAGAATTTGTACAATTATCAAACAGTGCTACTAGTTTAGCATCATGTTGAGGTAAAAGGTAAAGGTAAAGGTTCCCCTTGACAATTTTTGTCCAGTCCTGTTCAACTCTAGGGGGCGGTGCTCATCCCCATTTTCAAGCCATAGAGCCAGCATTTTGTCCGAAGATAATCTTCCGTGGTCACATGGCCAGTGCGACTTAGACACGGAACGCCGTTACCTTCCCACCGAGGTGGGAATGCAACAATAAATGGCTGTGGCAATGCAACTTCTTGAGAGTGCTGTCCTCTGAAAATGCTGGCCACAGAGACTGGTGAAACATTAGGAAGAACAACCTTCAGGACACGGCCAAAGAGGCCGAAAAACCCACAACAACCATTAGATACCGGCCGTGAAAGCCTTTGTGAATACATGCAATAATAATTGCCTTTACATATCTCAACCACACCCAATTTTCTTTACATTGTACCCAGAACTATAAAATGTGTTAAGGTGACCATAGTAGGCAATTCTTTGATAGGTAACCCATGGTAACCAAGAGAGGGGAAAATGATAAAAGCTATATTGTGTAGCTGTATAGTGGTTCCTGCCCTTGATTCAGGTACCCATGATATATCTATGTGCAATTTGCATTAGTGATGACAGCCACGTTGATTGGTATACGCTTCATTTTGTAGTAATTAACTGATAAAATAGCTTGTAAGTGATACTGCTGACAATTTCTTTACAATCAACATAACACGTAAGTACTTCCCTTTTTCATATATCTGTGTACATATCTTTACCTGTGAGTCTCTAAATATCTGCATTGTAAAGAGGTGATCAATTTAATAATTTTCTTTTTATTGGTCTGTGTTTGGTGATTTTGCTTTATTACTGAGTATCTCTTCTAGAGATATTGTAGATCAATGTATTATTGTTGCAATCAGTATGAACCTAGATACTTGTTTGTGTTGCAACATAGTGAACTAAGCTATTGTTCTTACGTGCTGTCTTGCTGTTAGTACAAAATACTAAAACTTTTGGTTTGTGAAGCTAGGGGTAGGTGGAGCTGGTATGTGAGTGTTACAACCTAAGAGAGCAAATGGCGAGAACACACAGGATGGTGCCCACAAGCAAGAGAAGTTAGATATGGATGTTTCAGGACCTTGGACAGCTCAATAGGAGCCGAGGGACAGCTGCCAGATCTGAATCTGAGCACTTTAATCTGTTTTCATCTGCTCCCACCTGTGCACTGCACACACTTTCATATTTTTGGTAGCTATGGCAAAAAAAATTGTAGCTTTGGTAAATTGCTCTTAAATAGGTTTCCTTCTGTGCAACTTCTGTGCTTCCTTCTGTGCAACTTACGTTTGAACAAGACTAAAGCAACCAAGGAGGGGGGAAACAACACAGAAACCCTGGGAAAATTACTTTTTCAACTAGCATAATACCAGTAGTTATTGTACTGGAGAATTATGGGAGCTGTTTAAAAAGTAACTCTTCCAAGCTCTTCCTTTATTGGGTAGGGTACAGCATACATAGCAATTTATTTTGGGGGGTAAAAAACAACAACTGTGCAGCTACGCATGGAAAAACTATGTATGTCTCAGTGCCAGGTAATAGCATGGCCTTTATTATTGACTCTTTAGCATTGCTTCTCCCGCCAACCTAGTGGTTCAAAAGCATGCAAATGCAAGTAGATAAATAGGGACCACCTCGGTGGGAAGGTAACAGCGTTCCGTGTCTAAGTTGCACTGGCCACGTGACCACGGAAGATTGTCTTCGGACAAAACGCTGGCTCTATGGCTTGGAAACAGGGATGAGCACCACCCCCTAGAGTTCAACAGGACTGGACAAAAAATTGTCAAGGGGAACCTTTACCTTTACCTTAGCATTGCTTGATAATAAAAACCTGTCACAAACATTTCATGATAATGTTATCTTAGGCTGAGGAGATAATCATACCTACTCATCCCCAGCTCTGGGTCTGTGTGCTTCTACTCCCCTTTTCACCTCTGCTTTCACTTTATAACAAACCACAGCACAATGTTATTTCTGAACTCAGGGAAGCCTATGTTTGGTGATTTCTGAACCACGACTGGTTCTAATAAAATTTAGTTACAAGATTATAAGATCAAATCTTGGGGAAGAAAATGATCTGAAGATTTGCTATGGTTGTTAATGCAGCTTGCATTCATGAATCTGAAATTATAGGAAGTTTGCATATGGAAAGAAAAGGGGAAACGCCTACACATTTTGAACTTTCAGAATAAAATGTGCTGGTGTGATCTAAGACCTACATTCAGTCATTAGTTCTAGTTGAGTAAGCCTACTGAATCAACACTAAAGTAAGTTCCTTTGATTCAAAGAGTCTGCTCTATTTGGGACTAATAGGTGGATTTATACCAGTATTCGAATACATGAAAACAATTAGACAGAGGAGACTCTGATGACAAGGGTTTTAATGATCAAATATGAAATATACTACCTGCATTACCCACCACTTTGATCACTCAGGAAGTCTTCACTTTACAGAAACATTCCTGCAAAACATGTAAGGGGACAAGATGTCATAGGGATGGGGGAGGGGGAGCAAGGACTTACGATATCTCAACATTTCTGCTTCAAGCTGCGAACTCTGAAGTAGCTAAATTAGGCTTCCAGAAGGCTGCTGTTGTACATGCTTGGATGCTGATTGCAAGTATTATCTTAAGAGACTCATTTCTTACATTGGAAGAAAATTGCTACTCTTTTTAGAAAGCCCTGTTTTGTGCTTTCACAAGTCTTCTGATGACTTTGCAACAGCTTTGCCAGGAGGTGACTAACCACACCATCCCTTTTTATTTTCAAGGGGTTGAATGTGGAAAGGAAAAAGACATCCTAATGTCTTGCAAAAAAGAATCCCTTTCTGTTTGGGAACAAAAGTGCAGATTGCATGCAGTTTGCAGCTGCTTTGGTTTACATGCACATAAGGATGACAAGATGAAAGCAGTTCCTAACAGAGCATATATGTTACCTTCTTCTTTTAAGACAATGTTGCAGGGTATCTACAAAGAGCCTGGTAGTTCTGATGAAAGAGGACACCAGCAAAACAGCTTTATCATTGCAATGATACAAGAATGAAGGGAAAGTTTCCCCATACACTCCTTTGTAACCTTACCATACATGAGGTAGCCAAATAGTCAGTATTCTCTTTTACTATTTCACATTTTTTAAACTTTATAAGTTGTGGATTCCTTATTCAGGAGTGGGTAGACATCAAGTTTGCATCAAGGCTCCATTTACTTACTTTACTTACTTACTCATTCATTCACTTACTTATTTCTATAACAATAGAACCCACCCACCCCAAATCCCCCAGGTGCTCATCTACCAACAACAGCTAGGTACATAAATACACTTGGAAATAAATAAATGAATGAATGAATGAATGAATGAATGAATGAATGAATGAATGAATGAATAAATAAATAAATAAATAAATAAATAAATAAATAAATAAGGACAAGCATTTTACATGTTGTTACTTTAGCAATAAAACTGAACAGAGTCTACCATCTGAACACACAAAATTGTGGGTAAGTTTACTCCTACTCCAAACCCAAGCTTTCTTGCTTTTACCAGTATAATTTAAAATGTGGGAGAGAAATCTATTTTGTTTCATCTGTTTCCTCTAAGAATCTCTGTGTGTATTTTCAATCCATAAATAGTAGGCTTCATTCTGGCTTCTCTTGTTTTCACAGCTGAACACCCACAACTGAGGCACATTTTTATCTAAATTGCTTCTTTGTGTAATGTTGGAAGAGGGTGGACAGGTGAGAACATCCACACACCCTGAAAACCACCTATGTTTTTCTTTTCCTCCAGTGTTTTCTGCATTGAATCATTTAAAATGTATTTTTCCAAACACCAAAAAAATCATTATGAAACAGAGCTGTTACTGGTCCACACTTGCCTTTTCCCTGTATAGTTTGTCCCCCCTTTTTAATTCCCATTTATTGCTCAAATGGTATGTAGAAATAATTAAATATATGGCAATACATGATACATGTGAGATATAAAAGCCTCAGAGCAACTGAACAAGGCTGCAAATGATAAGAGTTACTCAGTTGAGTATCTTCAGTTTGCACTATTTTAGAAATTACGTCCCTCGCAAATTTATACTTAAAACTTCATATCTGTGATGAGCTCAACCATTACCTTCGTTCTCCTAGTTTCAATTCCCCAAACAACATGCTTGTTCAACAACCATCAATGTTTTTTACCCAAGATATCTGGCTTTTGAAATTCCTAAATTTTCCATGATTTTTTACTAAATGTAAAGCTTTAGTTTATGGACATGGACATGATACAATATTAGGGGCTGGTTGCCCCTAAATGTACTTACAATCTATGATTGCAGTCCAAAACACACTTATTAAGGAACCCAACAGGATTTCTATGTGAGCATACTTAGGATTTCAGGGCATATGCTGTGGAAAACATTGGAATGTTTTGGTCCCACTGATTTTGAAAAGGTTTAAAAACCTGAATGCGCATTACACTCCCTATGTGAGAGCAGCCATCAACAGCTCTGAGGTCCTCTTGTAAAGAATTATGAAGCTCTTCTTTCAGCAGACTGGCAAATAGAGAAATCACAGGCCAATAGAAGTGTCTTAACTGGGTGCCTTTCTCTGCTAGTTGTTTATGTCCCCATAACTCTTTGGTTTGTGTCAATTTTCCCTGCCACTTCTTCTTGAAGATATAAGGGAATTGGTTAAAACTCTGCTTGTTTTTTCTCTTCCATGCACAATCACTGTGTCTGATGGGGAGAGTAGGCTGTACTGTCTAATCGCCCTCCCATCTAGAGCTTGGAAATGTTACTTCTTTGCAGTCCAGTAAAGGAGAAATAAAAATTTGGGAGTTCTTCTGCCAAAAAAGAGAGATTTGGAGCACCATTTTTATCAAGATATCTGATCAGGTCTGCCTGAAGAGATTTCACCACCCCAAATAACTCTGAGAAAAGCACTCTGAAGGGTGATGAATATAACACCTAGATTGCATATAGATGTTTCTGAATCAAGAGGTGCTTCCCACCAACTTTCTCTTTGCCCCCATCTCTCAGATCATGCATTTGTTTCATTAATGTCCTTAAAGAATATTGCTACTCCCAAACTGCTGATTGGTTTGGTTGTGCACTTAGGATAGTCCATTCATCTATGCAGTTCTTCAGCCTCCCAACTTTCTCTGAAACGATGGTACTGTCTGTCTATTCAAATGCCCAGACTGCCTCCCAGTGGTATAATTAAGTAATTTTAGACTCTAGACTTCATAGTCTGATGGAGTCAGGGTGGGGCTATTTACGTAGGGATGTCCATTTTTTTGCTTCTTCCGAAATATGCTAAGACAGCCCATCTGTATTTGAGAGACCTTCCTGCTCATCCTGCTTAAGTGGGATACTGGATTTCACTTCCAAAGTTCTATCCTGTTGCCCCCATCTCCTATTTGCACTCTTTCTTGCCCTTGCACTAAAATTCCCACTCCACTATGCATTGTAATGTTTCATTTCTAAGAATTCACAAGCCAGGTTTCCTTGAAATGCAGTTCTTGTCCTGCTTTCTTTCCCACCAACAATCTTGCTGTCAGCTACCACTATGGCGACCTCTCTTTAGTCTCTTTAGCTCAGACCAAACACACGTCAGGGCTTTCTTAGCTGCAGCACCTTAATTGTGGAATGTCCTCCCTTCAAAGGTCTGATCGCTACCACAGCTACCTTCATTTCAGTGTCAGGGTGGAAATGCTGTTCATCCAAGCTATTGTTGAGGAGGGAAATGATGGCTTTCTCATCCATTCTTTAGTCAGCTGGCTTTAGGCTTAGTCATTTTAACTCTTAAATGGTTTCAAATGGTTTTAATTGTTATAAAGTATTTCAGTTGCATTCATTTCTTTTTATTTGATTTTCCTGATCTCACCTTGCTCTTAGAGATGGGTGCGAACCACACTTTGGTGCTTCAATGGATTCGGCCCACTGATATTGCATAAGCACCCCAGATTCCCCGCCCTGCCTCCTCCCATGGGCACCCACTCAGAGGCAGCGCTCAGGGCTTCCCTGTCCTACCTCTTCCTCTGAGTGGGTGCCTGCAGGAGGAAGTGGGGCAGGGAATCCAGGGCGCCTGCACAACATCGCTGGGCCCAGTCTGTTGAACCAATCTGAAAGTGTGGTTTGTGCCTGTGACAAACCCAGACCTACTGGGATATGCCACAGTTTCACTAAGCTGCCACCAACCATTCCCTATAAGAAGTCACACAGACCAGGGATGGATTTTTAACAAATAAAAGAACAAGGTTTATTAAATAACACTCAGGGAAAAATAAAATGATCAGGTGAATAAGATACAGTAACGTGGCTTAGTCTCAATCATACATACACACAGTTTGGTTCACACAGAACACTTAACTTGAAGCACAGACCCTGAACCTATCAGTTCTGGCTAACCATACAGACACCTGAACCTATCAGGTTGGTACTGACTGACACACAGTAGTACCCTGTCTGACACACAGACTCCCACTCAAGCTTCTTCTCTCAGCTCTTCTCCAGCTTCTCTTCTTCCTCACACACGCTCCACATATATATACAGTACAGCCCCTCCTCCTGATGTCCCGCCTTCCACTCCCCATAGGATGGAACTTTCCCTCCAAACCCATGACAGACAGGTAACATCAGTGCTGTATGTAACAGTGCCCATCTCTACATGGGGTTACAAGAAACAAAGAAAGGAAGGAAGCTCATACTTGTTTATACCAACAGGAAACTTTTTATGCATATAATTTTCATCTGAAATAGAAAGGTCCAGTTATATGTGTACTGCCTCAGTAAAAATTGTATATGAAATTCAAACTCAGTCACAGAAAATACTCGAAGGAAAATATTCATTGAGATCTACAGATAGATAAATACAGCAGTCATCCACATACCATACCAAAATTGAAAGTCAATCAAAGAAACATAAAACACATGATAGTTAAAATGAACACACAGAAATTAATACATATTAAATAGATAAAACTTTATTTATAAAACAAATTTTATGTTATTGAAATGGAAAGCTGAGATCTATAAAGAAGGTGCATCATTAAAAAGTTTCCAAGAATAATACATTCTTTCTCCCTCAGTATACACCTTGAATGGCCCAGCAAGAGATCCTGTACAGAAGTCACAGTGTTCAACTCCTTTTACTCGGACAGGAATTATAGCATCATAATTGTCTTGCCTGGGCAGTGCTCATAATGCTTCTCATCTGACTATAGACAAACAAAGCTTCTCTTAGCACATGGTGGAGGAGTATCTTAAAGTACAGTAAATAACTTCTCATTCTTTCCTGCCATTTTGAGTCTTTCACCACAAAGATATTACAAAGCTTTACAAGTCATGCAGGATGAGGTTTATCCACAGAGACTAAATAAACATTATGATACCCAACCGTAATTGCTACCACTCCGTGCCCAGGGTGGAGATGGCTAGGAGGGACTCCTCAGCCATAGGCCCCCTGAAGTCTAGACTCTCATCTCATTGCAGCTAGAACTGGTCTTTCTTAGGGTGAGGGATTTAGCTACAAAAGTTGATGTGGCACCTTGCTTCTCCTGTCCTGGCGGTCCATAGGAGGCTTAGTTGTCATTACTAGCCCCCTATCACTCAGTCCTCATCTGGGCCAAGTTCCATTTACTAAGCCTGTGGCATCCTCAGTTAGGGGCTGCAGTCTACTTTGCAACACTGACTCTGGACAGCAACGCCCTTTAGGGATGGCCAATAATGCCATGCTGATGAAGATCCCAGAGCCCAACAGCTTATCCTGCCTCTGTAGGATCTATTGAAGGCGCTCATTTATCCCCACCATCCAGGTGCAAGCCTTTCTACATCTGCCTCCTCACTCCCACCTGGGGCTCCACTTTCTCCTTCTGTGCCTCAAGCCTTCACACCACTGGGGTCTCCATGAGGTCTTCTGGGGGCACAGGTCTGAAGCAAACAGCCTGCTGGGGACAGCCTCACACCCACAAATGTTGCTATAATAAGGTACTGTTGATTACAAATTCTCGGAATCAATATTTGTACAATAAATGTGGCTAAAAACATTCAGATGTTTCTTTTTACAAGAGGAAAAATTCTACTAAGAAGTGGGCAAAGTACAATGGATTACAATAACTGACAGTTTTAACAGTATAGATTTCTATGGAACCTTGTTTCCTCAGTGGATTGTTACTCTCTGGAGGCGCTATGAGCATTTCAGAAAAGAAGTGGCTTTGTTTTCACAGAAATAAAGAAAATGGCATTTCTTTAAAATACATACACTCTTAAGTCCAATGTGTGTATAAAATATCAGAGATGGATATATCTCCATCTCTGATATTATATACACACATTGGACTTAACAGTATGCAGTGCCTTACCAGGATAAACCCTCATATAAGGCTGCTTTGGCAGAACCACCTTGAGCCATTGTTTGTGACACAATGTATTGCCACGCATGTCAGCACAATTTCAGTCCCTTCTTCCAGCCAGAGATAAACCAATGTTCTTTGCTGAGGCAAAATTCCCTAACATTTTGGAAATCGAAAGCTCTACATCTTTATCTCTGTCTCGCCTAGCAAAGCTCCTTTGTCCTTTTGCAAAAAGGAATATCTGGAATAACTAGTATCCTTATATACTTCTGTTCAAACTTATCTAATTTAAGAGCACTGAGCTTTCAGAGCTGAAAGAAGATGAATAAAAATATAACTCATTACAGAACCAAAAACAAATGAGAGGTGTTTTTTTTTCCTTTTAATTTAGGAAGCATGTTTTCTAGTACGCAACATGTTTGGAGCAAAGACTATTTTCTTAATTTCCAGATGAAAAAAGAAAAGAAAATCCCATAATTATTTCCCAATGTGGCAACTCTTCTTTCTAAAGAGTCTGAGAAGGATTAAGTCCATTTTGCAGCTGGCGAAAGGGCTCCATGGTTTAGACATCTGGCTGCAAGGAGCCTGCCTCTGGTGCAGTCCCAGGATGCCCCCAGAAGAAGGGAAGGGTAAACCACTTCTGAGTATTCTCTACCTGGAAAACCCTGGAAAAGGGTTGCTGTAACTCAGAATTGACTTGACTGCACATGATGATTATTAAGTGAATTTTAACTTTGGGGAATTCAAAAGCACATATTGAAACAACAGCAGCGGTAGCAACAACAACATTGTCTACATATGGTAAACAGCATTTGCTGAGCTTTTTTTAAAAAAAATTGGCTAAGATTTTATTTCGGAGATAAAGTTAAACTCAGATCTAAAATGTATTAAAACAGCAAATTACAGCCAACAAGGCTTTATTAAAAACAACACACGTGCAGGAGTGAAGGCACCAAAGGCATCATAGAAATTATTTGTCTTCATAAACCATAATTTTGCTGCTTGTTGAATTTTCCATATGTCCCTCTGGGGAAAATCAAGACATTTACTCCAAGAGAAGAATGAAGTATTTGCTTGAGGAAGATCTGGTATGTCTAGTGGAATTCCTTCCAGTTTTGACCTGGGTAATTTATACGTTGATCTGCCATTTAAAATTGGGAAAAGCCCCTAGAGTGGATTACATCCCGGCTTAGCTATTACAGGCTATTTTGGACTGGTGGGCCCCAGTTCTGGCATCTTTATTTACTTGGATCGATCATACAGCACCCATTCCAGAGCACTGGAGTGTGAGCATTATAGTTCCAATATTTAAGAAAGAAAACAAATTGGACCTCACCAAGTATCTCCCGATAAGTTTGCTAAACATTATCAGTAAACTATATATGCATCATTTGCTAGGAAAATTAGAGGACTGGTTGCAAGCAGAAAATATCTTTGCAGTTGAGCAGGCTGTTTTCAGACTTGGCAGGTCAACTTTGGACCAGGGCCTTATTTTTCATCATCTAACTCAGGGGTCTCCAAACTTCAGTTTGAGGGCCACATCATATATTTTACACATTTTCGAGGGCCGAAAAAGGGAAGGGGACCCAAGTGATTCCCCCACCCCCACTGTCTTTGCAAAGACAGCAGGGATGGGGGATCGCTTCTGTCAGGCTTTGCTTCTCTTCCTATCTCTGCCCAGGCATAGAAAGAGGAGCAAAGTCTGACAGAAGTGATTCCTCACCCCCACTGTTTTTATTTATTTATTTATTTATTTATTTATTTATTTATTTATTTATTTATTTATTTATTTATTTATTTAATTGAATTTATATGCTGCCCACTCTAGCCAGAGGGGGATCACCTGAGTCCCCCTTTCCTCCTCTTCCTATGCCTGGCCCAGATAAAAAGGCAAGGTGGGATGGATGTGGCCTGTGGGCCAAAGTGGCTCCTTGTTTTCTGCTTTTATAAATTTCAAGACTGCATTTAACCTCATCCTGAGAGACAAACTCTGGGCCAAATTTCAGACCACTAACATCGATAGGAAACTCCTTTTGCTAATGCAGCATTTGTATGCAAATACTTGCCTACGGTCCTATGTAATTAAGCCAGAGTCTTGTCCAAATTAATTCCATCTTTCAATTGAGTGAAACAGGGCTGCATTTTAGCTCCTATGTTGTTCAATTTTTACATCAATGGTATATTCGAAAATTTAACAAATCTTGATTTTCACCCTCCTAAATTTTCTACCCTCCCTTCCTCAATTCTTTTATATGCTGACGATGCAGTATTGTTGACTCTATCTTGTGTTGGCTTAAGATTACTTTTAAGGGGTTTCTCTTCTCATTGTAACAAAGAACAGCTAACTATTAACTACTTGAAAACTAAGGTGTTGGTGTTAGCAGGAGAATGAAGCACAAATGGTCCATCAACAGGAATCCCATAGAGCAGGTGTCAAGTTATAAATATTTAGGTAAAATATTTCATTCCTCTGGATCCTGGCTCTCCCGCATAAAGTATGCAGCAGTGAATGCACAGAAAAGTTCTACTACACTAAATAATATTTTAATATTAAAAAGGGGGCAGTATGTTCCATCAGTGATTCAAGTATTTAACGCTAAAGTAATTGCTCAAATGCTCTATCCATATTCCAGTCTGCACCTCCTTGAGTTTGCCAAGTCCAAATTTATGAGAGCTACACTAGCAGTGCCTCCTTGTGTCCCCAATGCAACTCTACACATAGAGACACGTTTAGTCTCCATCAGAGCACATGCTAAGGTTCAGTCACTGGCTAAAGCTTATTTTCTTCTCACAAGAGGAACCATTGACTCTATCCAACACCTTCCAATCGGAATGGAAGCATCACCTGACAGATGAAACTTTGCAAATTGGTCTTACATCAAGGTTATAGTCAGGTTATGCTAATGCCACATCAGCCATCAAGCAAAGTTTAGGACATAGAACCTCAAGAACATTTAGGTTCATTGGACAAATCCAGTGTCGTAAAAAAATGCCTTTATAATTCTCACCTATTTGGCCAGTACAGTATAACACCACCTAAATCTAGAAGAGCTTTTATCTTAGCCAGAGTTAATGTTTGCCTCCTAAAATCTTGGAAGGGAGATTTCAGGACATATCCTATTTTGATCGTTTATGTCCTTGTGATGGTTGTGAAGTAGAAACAGTGTGGTATGTTTATTTATTTATTTATTTATTTATTTATTTATTTATTTGATTTATATCCCGCTCATCTGGTAAATCTATACCACTCTGAGCGGCTAACAAGAACATAGATACAATTATAATAAAATAAATTAAAAATCAATTAACAGAAAATAACAAAAATCATAAATAATCGCAAATAATAAATAGATAAAAAAGAGAAAAATAAATTAAGTTAGATTAGGTGCTGGCAGGAGGGAAGGCCTTGACATAGAGCCATGTTTTGAGTCTATTTTTCCGGAGGCGGGGCTTTGTTGCGGTGCTGCCAGCAACTCCAGAGAGGAGCTCTCTCTGGAAAAAGCTGGAACCCTCCGGTCCGGGATCCCCCTTCTGAAATGGGGATCAAAGGAGAGTCTAGAAGAAGTCTCTCTGAAGCAGATGGTGAGCAGCAGAAGGAGAAGAAAGGGAGGCAGACCCGGACTTTTTTCTTCTGAAGAAATCACCGTGCACGGACTGGAGCGGGCGCCATTTTTTGGCACTGAGCCACGAGGAACCCTTTACCGGGGGAGAGGAGAGCAATCAATATAAACTAAAAATATATAACAAGTAAGTAAGCCGAAGCCTCTGATTTATGAAACAGCCTCATTAAGCTGAAATAAGAATGAAAATATTTGGCTGAAAGAATAAATGCAGCGGCAGGTTTATCTTATCAGTCTGACTCAAAAGCGAAACTAAGCTTCTCCAAGTGAACTATTAAAACGCCAGGCTGATTCTAAAGCCGAGAGTCTGAGATGGAAAAATAAATCTTATGTTTCTGGAGAAGAATCCCAGACAGCAACACCGTCTGACTGGATTTAAGAGACTTCGGTGGATGGTGAAAATATGGGAAGTGAAAAAAATGGATATTCTGTCAGATGGGCTGAAAGACTGTTCAATTCAAAAAGAAACTGAACGATGGGATGTATTGTATAAATGGCAGCAGCTACCAGACAATGTTGGAATAACATAGAATAAAATTAAAATTAAATGATAAGATAAAAGCAGGAGGGTAATCAAACTGTGAAAAAGCAAAAAGTTGATATGTATTAGTAATATGAATTGATTGGATGATGTTATACTTTATGCTCTCCTATCCCCCGAAACCATTTTTCCTTTCCTATCCCCTCTTTCTTTTTGTACCCTCTATCCCTGTTCCTAAATTAAAAAAAAAAAAAAAGACATAGAGCCATGTTTTTAGTTGAGTTTTGAATGTACCCAGCGTAGGGGCCGCGCGAATCTCAGGAGGGAGATTGTTCCAAAGGCGAGGAGCCACCGCCGAGAAGGCCCGGTTTCGTGTCTTCTCCCTCTGGGCCTCCCTCGGCGTCAGGCTCCTCAGCCTCACCTCCTGGGTCGCGCGGGTGGTCCGGGTAGAACTTGGTGGGTGAAGGCGTTCCGCCAAGTATCGAGGTCCCAAACCGTTTAGGGCCTTATAAGTGAGCATTAAAACTTTGAAGTCAATACGGAAACGAATGGGCAGCCAATGCAGTCTAGCCAGGATAGGAGAAACGTGGTGGAATTTTCTCCCTCCAGTAAGGAGTCTGGCTGCTGCGTTCTGCACCATCTGGAGTTTCCGTATCAGCCTCAAAGGTAGCCCCACGTAGAGCGCGTTGCAGTGATCTAATCTTGAGATTACGAGCGCGTGTACTAAGGTGGTGAGCGCCCCCGTGTCGAGATAGGGCCGCAGCCGGGCAATCCGCCAAAGGTGGAAAAAGGCAGAGCGGACAACCGACGCCACCTGTGTTTCCATGGTGAGCGTCGGGTCCAAATGTATGCCCAAGCTGCGGACCCCACTCACCGGAGCCAGGGTGGCCCCCCCAAACGAGAGAGAGCCAACCAAGCCACCAACCAAAGGGGGGGCCCACCCTCAGGACTTCCGTCTTGTCCGGGTTCAGCCGCAGGCCATTTTCCTGCATCCATTCCAGTACAGTCCCCAGGCAGCGCTGAAGGGACAGGACGGCATCACCTGCAGTTGGTAAAAAGGAGATGTAGAGCTGGGTGTCATCAGCATACTGATGACACAGCGCTCCACACCCCCTGATGACCCCCGCTAGCGGCCTCATATAGATGTTAAATAACATTGGGGAGATAATCGACCCCTGTGGAACCCCACAGTTGGAGTTCCATGGGGCCGAGACACTCTCCCCAAGCTGAACTCTCTGGGGGCGGTCCTCCAAGAAGGAACGGAGCCAGGCTAACGCCAGGCCACCGATTCCCAACTCGGAGAGCCTCCCCAGGAGGATACCGTGGTCGACGGTATCAAAGGCCGCCGAAATATCGAGGAGGACCAGCAGAGACGTTTTGCCCCTGTCGGCCTCCCTCAGCAGGTCATCATACAGGGCGACCAATGCCGTCTCTGTACCGTGACGCGGCCTGAAGCCCGACTGGAACGGATCCAGGCCATCTGTTTCATCCAGGAGTGCCTGAAGCTGGTCTGCCACCACCCTCTCCACCACTTTGCTCATGAAAGAAATATTGGCGACGGGCCTATAGTTGCCAATTTCGTCCGCCGCCAAACTAGGTTTCTTTCGTATGGGCCTAATGAGTGTCTCCTTGAGAGCAGGCGGGAACCTGCCCTCCAGGAAAGACCCATTTATTATTGCTGTGGCCCATTCAGTTGTTTTCGGCCTGGCTGCTTTGATTAGCCAGGCCGGGCAAGGGTCCAAGGAGGAGGTGGTGGCCCGACAGTGGTCAAGCACCCTGGCCACAGAGTCAGGCGTTACTGGCTGGAAAGAGTCGAGAATAACCGGGTAAGACGGAGCGCTGGACATCTCAGCTCGATTCACTGCATTTAAAAAAGGAGAGAGCTCCCGGCGGATGGCCTCCACTTTAGATTTTAAAAATGCCGCAAATTGGTCAGGTGAAAAACTAGGGGGAGGCCCATCACCCGGACCAACTCCGGATAGGTCGCGCACTATACGGAAAAGCTCCGCCTGCTGGTTGGACTCTTCGCTTATCCGGTTAGCGAAGAATGATCTACATGCAGCCTTCACCTTATTCAGGTAAAGGTTAGTTGCGACCTTGACAGCTATCCAGTTATTGTCCGTCGGGTTCTTCCTCCATCTACGCTCTAGCCTTCTCCTAATTCGCTTCATCGCCCGGAGCTCCAGGTTAAACCAGGGCGCCGGACGAGTTCTGCGCCGGAGAGGACGTTTGGGCGCGATCGTGTCGACTGCCCGGGTGGCAGCGGTGGACCAGCTGTCCACCAGGGCGTCAACAGGAGCGCTAGCCAGGTCAGCCGTAATCCCTCTCATGGCCTCCTGGAAACCGATCGGATCCAGTAGTCTTCGAGGGTGGACCATGGAAATAGGCCCCTGCTCCCTGCGGGGGGAGAGAGCCACTGTGAGGTTAGATTTTATCAGGTGGTGATCTGACCATGACAAGGGGATAGACACAAGGTCTGTCACCATCAGACCACTCTCGCCCCAATTGGAGGAAAAAACCAGGTCTAGCGTGTGGCCACCCACGTGGGTGGGGCCGTTGACATGCTGGGACATGTTCAAGGAAGCCATGGTTTCCAAGAACTCAAGAGCTGGCCCAGTAACCTCTGCCTCCGCATGCACGTTGAAATCACCCAAGACCAGAAGCCTCGGGGATCCCAACAATGCCGCGGAGACAAAGTCAGCCAGCTCCGGAAGGGAAGTTGTTCTTATACTGTCATTTTATTGAGATCTCCACAAGGATCTTCTCCCCCCTATTTTTCAGAAATTTCTGGGGAGATCCAGTGAATTTGATATTCTTTTCCTGCTCTCTGATAAGGATTTTTTTTTCATTACCAGTAAAGCGGCCAAATACTGCAAAGCCACTATAGCTTGCTGCAGTCTCCTGATCATGTAAGATTTTTGAATGCCCCCTTGCTTGTTAGAGACTGTTTGTTTAATTTTACTTTCTAGGAGAGTTGGAGTGGATATATCTTAATTTAATCTTATATTATGTGATTGGTGTGATGTTTTAAAAGCTTTTAGTGTATATCCTTCAATGCCACTGGCTAACATAGAACTTCTTTCTTAACTTTAATGTCTTAGAGCGTCCAGGCATTAATGGTGACATGTATTTTCCAATGCCTTTCGGTATTATCTGATGCTATGTGATTTTATCATAATAATGTATTTTTATCTTCCTGGTAATTGACCATAATACATAAATAAAAAGAAGAAGTATTTGCTCCAAGACTGGGAGGGAGGAAGGAAGGAAGGAAGGAGCATGAGAAGACTTCAGGTTTCAACAGTAAGATTGCTTTGGAACTGAAGTGACATTCTCAGGTTACCTCAATTTATATTATTTAATGCAGATTAATTACTCCTAAAGAAAATTAAGGTTTTTTTGCACTTCCAAATCAGTCCAAGCTAGTGGTGTGCTTTCACACATCCTTTCAGTCAGAGGTGGACACAGAAAGGAGGAGGGAAACTCAACCCAACATTTAAGATTGAAGCACAATTCCACACACTTTTAGGCACTGGACCACTTACTATTTATTTATTTTTACCCCACATTATTTATAAATAATTTTACCAGACCTCCTTAAAAGGACCCAAGGTGGCTTATGCTTTCAGAGCACATGGCAATTGTGTCTAACGAGAATATAGTTATTGTTCTTAGATAATGAATCTGCAGTTTCCGTTACCTGTATAAAGTGAACATGTATAGTATATGTGAGAAGGAAGAAGGAGTTGTGAAGGAAGATTGAGTGCCATCTCAATTAGAAGACAGAGAAGAAGAATTCAGGAAATGTAGCTCCCCCATAGATATCAACTTAGGGGACATGTATATACAGCAAAAGTTAAAGCTCTAGGAGGAGAGTGAGGGGAAAACTGGGAAGAGAAATGAAGACATGGTCAGAAAAGAAAGATAGATGGGGAGAAAAAAGGTGGGAATTGGGAAGAAGAGAGAGGAAAGGGGACTCCTGGAGGACTGGGAATGACTCTACAAGCCGAATCTCTGGACAAATGAGTGGGGAAAGTGGATGGTCCCACATGAAGAGGCTGAGAGGCAAAGACATTGCCAACCCCCACCCAAACCTTCCTATTGTGGAGAGACAGATAGAAGGGCTCAGAGGCACATAGAAAGAGAAAAGCGGACATTCCTACAGAGAGTGGGATGTAACACCACTGACCCTGCTAGGACACCTCCCCCACAAGAGGCTACCTTCACCTTGAGAAGCTCAATTCACAAATTCATGCCTCTGCCTGCTTTTCCATTGTTAAATGTTTCTGAGACATTAAAGCCTGTTGCTATAATGGACCTGTGTGAAGAAGAACTAGATCCCCTGGAAGTTGTAGCTGATAATGTTAAATCAGAAATAAAGTGTGCTGCTTATATAAAAGCAAAGTGTGCTCCTTATATACCGCCCCACAGTGCTTCAAGCACTCTCTGGGCGGTTTACAAGTTAATTATGCAGGCTACACATTGCCCCCCCCCAGCGAGCTGGGTACTCATTTTACCGACCTTGGAAGGATAGAAGGCTGAGTCAACCTTGAGCCGGCTACCTGGGTTCAAAAGGAACACTTGGATAAAAATACAAGAAAAATTCCACTTGTCAGTTTGGAACTGAGACCTGATTTGGAACATTTCATTGAACATGCTCACAGTATACATCTGTAGACATATTTGACAGAAAATGAACATAATATATCACCAAATGAGTGGAAAGCCAAGCTGTGGTATTATGAGGGAGCTAAAAAGCTTTTGTTTTGATTAATTAGGAGGGAAATAAAATCCATATCTATGTTAGCGAAAATAACATTTGCACACAAAACATCGATAAAAATGTATTTAAGATGGCTCACAAGTTTTATAGACCATGTATTAATTTGATTCTGCTTGCATATGCTAGTGCAGGAAGACTAGATCAGCAAGATCTGGATGACATAACAAAGCAGGAAAGACAGAGAGGAAGAAAAGACTAAATGGAAAATGCTGAACTTTTCAGTTTGCTTTAAGTGAAACAATGAGTAAGAAGAGTCTGAATTTTTGTCACAGAAAACCCAGCATTGGAGTCAATGCCAGAGCTTTTCATTATTTTTGAGGGATTGTGGTACTTCACCAAATCTTTCAAAGCATCTTTCTTATTCATGGTCCTGCCCAGGATATGTTTAAAATAATGCAAATTCATATAATTTCTCTGTACATAATCATCACTGCCCTGCAAGGGCCATTTCTTACAGCATTACATAGGTAGGGAAGCATAAATATGGTCTTATGTGGATGCTGTGCCCTCCAGTTGTGGAACTGACTTATAGTGACCCTAAAAGGGCTTTCAAGGTGAGATATTTAAGGGATAGTTTTAGCAGTTCCACAACCCCCAGTAAGTTTCCATAGCTGAAGAGAGATTTGAACCCAGGTCTCCTGAGTCCTACTCCATCACTCTGTCTACTACACCGCACTGGGTATCATATCATATAGTATAAATATGGTCTTAACCCCTCTTTTACTGGTAATCCAAAATGAGCAAAATTCTTCTCTAAGTATCTGTGCACTTGATTGTCTTGTGTATATTTTCTGCTTCAGTCAGAAATACCAGCTGGATCACAGAATCTGTCTCCTGCCCTGAATCCAGCAGAGACCCCTTCCCTATTGATGCATGTCATCATGTGCCCCGACGACTTCCTTAGAAGACAGGGGTTTTAACCTCAAAAAGGGACCAATTTATGGAGAAATATCCCAGGGAAAGGAGAAAGAGAATGGAGATCTACTGCACCGATTCATGCCGCAAGATCAAAATAAATTTAGATGCACCTCACAGCACACCAAACTCTTTACCCTCTGGTAAGGAATATTTCTGAATCCCATAACTGAGAAAATGCAGAAGAGGCAACTACACTTGTGAATCAGGGCCTCTAGGACTGCAGCTGACAGCGCCCCCAGACGGAGGAAGCTCTGCTCCAGACTCAAGGGAACTGCCTTCTCATCCCACATCTTCAAGACCTTCAGAAAGGCTAAATAAGTGCTTAGGTCTAGACGAGGAAGCCTTTTGGTGAGCTAGGGCTTCCTTAGGAACAGATTGTCCCCATTAATCACTCTATGCTTGTAGAGTGACTTAGATGTAAGTTGGTCATACCTGAGCTTTCAGTAACATGAGCCGTGGCACGCAATCTCCCAAAGGCTCAAAGTTGAGAACTATTCAATACATTTTGTCTCTGTACCTGACAGACCTTTCTGCTAGATTCCTTGTTGCTATGCTACGCCTGTTCTGTTTATGACTGTGCCCTATGTTTCTTTCTCATTGGATTCTTGCTGTCTTTGTCAACTATTGAACTTTGACTGTTGGTCTTGCATTGGATTCTCCTCATTTGCACCAACATTGTGGGTGAGGATTCCCTGTCTGTCTGTCTACCCAGATTATACACTATCTAGTCCCTTGAAGCATTATCACTGTTTGCATCTTCTGTGACATACGTTGTTTTCTGTGACTGTGAAGGAGGATACTCTGCACTCCTTCTCATTTAGAATTTTTTTTAAAAAATTCCTTGCTCACCGAGTTCCCTTGTGCTTTCTAGGAGCCTGGGAGCAATCTTGCCATCTCCTCTGTGTGGGATAATTTAGGCTGAAGGGAGGACTATTTTCAAAACTGGAAACTGGATCCAGTTTTGGAAAGAGGCCTCTGCTAGGCCTAGAACAGGTCAGGAGCAGCCAAAAACCTTTTATGGAGGAATTTCTCCCCCATGCCACTGAAATATATGAAGGGGGTTCCATTTTTTAAATGTAGAAAAAATGTTAGGGAAACAGAAACAGGTATAGCTCTCCAAGGTTGTGTATGGGCACATGGGACTCTGAAAGCTGATCATTCCTAATTTAGAGGCTTGTTTCTCAGAGGCCAAGAAAAAAAATAAAACTCAACCTGAAGCATTATCTCAAATCAACAAACGTTTTCTCGAGATAAGTGTTTGCTTGATTTGGGCAATAACCTTTGTTGTATGGTTTTGTTTGCTTTGTTCTTTAATTGTCAAAAGCACCAGTCAGATAATGTGAGCTCATACTGGCATTTGATTGCAGAAAGCTGATTGTTCCTTTTTATTATCTTTTTTTAATGTGAAGCAATTAAGAGGAAAAAAGTGTTCATTTATAGTCCTTGAATTTTGATGTGAGCCAGGAGCAGACCATTCAACTGAAATTAAAATTGGATTTAGTTCCAGAATCACGATAGTGTGTCTTGTGTGTGCTACAGCCAGACGTCTTGTTAAAACTGCATTCAACTTCACGAATGAGGAAATGACTCAGCATGCTAGATATTAAATATGCCGAATGCTGTTTGAATTAGGTGACAGCTTACTTTACCAATGGAATTAGGTTCAGTTAAATGTCAGTAGCATGGCTTACTAGCAATAGTGGAAGATGCAGAACGAATCTGACAAACAATGAGTTGCTTCTTGTCTTCATTATACACCCCACATTGTGACACTAATGGCAATAAAGAAATAATGCCTGTTTAATGACATCCAGAAAACCTGCCCCAGCTTCCGAGCATGTTTTTCAGGATTCAGACAAAGGAATTTTAATCCGAATCATCAAATATCACCCGGAAACCAGAAGCTACAAACTGCATCAGAGAGTTGGAGCTGAAGGATATGCCAGGAGCTGCAGTCAAGGAACAAATAGAAGAAACCAGAATCAAGAAGTAGCAAGGGTTGGAAGTGTTTGACAAAGTCAGGAGGAAAGGCAAGAGAGCAAGCAGAGAATCCACAGGAATGCAGTGGAGCCAAGGAAGACGTTGCTACTTGGCTGAGGCTGAGTTCTTCCTTTCAAGGAGGGTTCAGTGACCATCTTGAGTGGCAGAGGGGGTAATCTTTCACTGCCTAGGCAGAGGCTGTAACTGGAATTACTTCCTCCTCCAGCAGCTGCCCACTCAGATGAGGAGGCAGGGCAGGGATTCCTGCAGTGTTACCTTTGAGTGGATGGCTGCCAGAGGAGGCAAGTACACACTCCTGCTGCAAATGGACAACTGTTCAAAGATGAGGGAAAGAGCAGAACACACCGGCTGATGAGTGGGGGAGCTGGCCGGGGAGATGGGGGAAGGGAATGTGCGGCACTTGTGGCGCTGCGCCGACGAACTGGAACAAACATCTGAACTGAGGTTTGTGCCCACCTCTAGCTGTAACCCATAGTTTTGAGGCTCACCAAGTGTCTCACATGTTGTACCTAGCCTTGCAGCAAGAGATGGAGAAATGCTTCATGTTACCACCCTGCTAAGCACTTTGTGGATAAAATGTGTTCTACCTAATGTAATTTGGATGCTGCTTTATTTACAGAGGAGTTGGTAGGACTTCCATTTGGCATGCATGTTTCTGTCTGACCAGGTCATTTGGGTATCTTTTTCCTTTAAGTGTTTAGTTAATCACACATGAAAAGTCCTTAATGAGGCAATGCTGTTATCTGAAATGCCAACCTTGAGCCTTAGACTGATTGGCTCCTATAACAAACTCTTTAGTTGCTATGTATCCATTTAATACGTACATAAGAGCAACAAGTGTTCTTTCTGAAAAGCAATCAGGATTCAAACTGGAACTACTATGTAATGGACTACTGCTTTCTGATTAAACTGAAGTGCAATCCTGTACAAAATCCCCACCGTGTGACTTACTGCCAGGCAAGTACAAATAGAACTGCATCGTCAGTAAACTGATAAAGCAGTATGAAAGTGCAGTGGTGCCTTGCACAGCGATCGCTCCGTATAGCGACGAAATCGCTTTGCGATGGACTTTTTGCCATTGCAAAAGCGATCGCTTTGCGATGGTCCCTATGGGGGAAATTCGCTTTGCGATGATTGCAGGGAAGTGATCATCGCAAAGCCCCCATTTTCGGCCAGCTGATCAGCGGTTTCAAAACGGCCACCGGGTAAACAAAATGGCCGCCCACTGTTTTCAGGCATGGATACCTCGCTTTTGAGGCACCGAAAATGGCGGCACTATGGAGGATCTTCGCTTAAAAGTGAGTTTTTAGCCCATAGGAATGCATTAATCGCGTTTTAATGCGTTTCTATGGGCTTTTTATTTTCGCTTAGTGATGTTATCACTTAGCAGCAATTTTTTCTGCACGGATTAACATCGCTAAGCGAGGCACCACTGTGCTGGGGTATTCAAAGCCTTGGATCTTCATGGCAACCTTTGATTATTTTTCTGAAGGAAGACTCTGGGAGAAACTTTCTCAGCTAAATCACAGCTTCTTGGCATTGACAGCATTTCTGTACACAGTAGTAATAATCAAAGATTAATCCAACCTGTAATTTTAAGGAAACCAATGTGATACGATCGTATGTATTTCCTGAAGTATGAGTTAAACTATACATCAAATATATACATGTCAACAATAGAAACAATTCCTGAAGTGAAGAAAGATGTTAAATTATCACAGGAAGAGCTTGTCCCATCTACCATATCTTACAAATTAAGTTGCCTTGGCTGTAATCCAGTAGTAAGTCTCAACTAGAGTAAGACCATGGAACAATGAAACTTTTATAGAAGCGGAGTCACCAGATCAATGGGTTTACTTTAGTTGCAATTTAATACTGTACTAGATTCCAGCCTTTGTTTAGTGATTGGTCACCCAGAGTTCATTTTCAAAGATGTTTAGACACACAGGTGTGCCTGAATTACATAGTGGCCCTAATGTATATAATGGATTGCAGTTGTCTTTTCATATTTATGCTTCTCCAAATTTTTGGATACAATTATTTACACCAAAGTATGCAGAAACACTTACAAAAGTTGTTATTTTAGGTTCATCGTCATAGGCATCCTTCAATCTCGAGAGACTATGGTAACGTGCTCTGTATGGAGGACTTGGAACAGCATCTCCAAAATGATATTTTAGCATATTTTACAAAAAGAAATACATTCAAAATTAATATAAGTTTCATGCTTTAAGATTTGTGCACAAATGGAATTCAACACAATAATTAACACACAAGAAACTGATATGGTCTGGAAACAGACTGATCTTTTCCTCCCTGAGCTACTCACAAATACTGTTCCTGTGGATTTGATGGGGTTAGATTAGCCTATTTCAATATACAGTGGTGCCTCGCACAGCGAGGTTAATCCGTTCCGGATTAACCCTCGCTATGTGAAAACATCGCTGAACGGATCAAGAAAACCCATTGGAACGCATTAAACATCGTTTAATCCGTTCCAAATGGGCCGAAAACTCACCGTTCAGCGATGTTTTCCTATGGCCGGCAGCCATTTTCGCGCCCTCCCCTCGCTCACCGAGGGCACGAAAACGCTGCGCGCGGCCATTTCGGGGCTTCCGGCAGCCATTTTGGAGCCACCGAACAGCTGATCCGCGGGTCGCAAAGCGAAGGTCGGTAAGCAAAACGCTTACCGACCTTCGCTATGCGAGTTTCGGCCATAGAGGCCATCACTTTGCGATTGCAGTTGCGATCGAAAAAAACCCTCGCTATGCGGATTTGTCGTTCTACGGTGCGCTCGTTCAGCGAGGCACCACTGTATGTGTAGCTCTCACCCTTTCCCAATCCCTCTGGTGTATGTGTGTGTGTGTGCTTGTCTCTCTGTGTGCATTTAATTTCATTGTAATGACAGAAGATAGTTGATCATTTTCCTGTCTCATATTCACATAACTTGTCAACTGACCTGGGCTTTGTGAAAGGAAAATGAATAGAAAAGTCATTGTGTTTGGTCATATACTTTGAAAAGCATTTCTGATGAATTCGCTTGTACAAAATTGAGCTGATTAAACATGACTGTTATCTGAAGCTAGAATTTTCCAGCAGAGGCAACTGGAAAAGCCATTAAGCTCAAGCTTGTTTAAAAAAATGAATCTCTTTCTGGTATATTAAAATTTGTGTGGACTCACAGGGCACTGGGAAGTTGTGTTAGTCTTGAATATCTTGTAAATAAGCTATCTCTACTGTTTTGTATAGCAATGAAATATGGGACTTTCAAGGTGCAACTAATGTGAAGAGGGGATTTTTCCAAGATAAAATCTTGAATCTACTCTAGAAGCTCTTCTTTGGATGTGTTGAGAATCACAAGTAGAATATCTCAGAGATAACAGTCTATCTATGTTTATTTAGTTATTAGCTGAAACTAATCTATATGTTAAAAAACCTGGTTCCTAAGGCAAGTGTTGAAAATTCAACTAAATTCTAGCAATTATTTTCCTGGTATCTGAAAATCTCTCATTTGATACATGCCTTGTTATAAATTGGGCCTTTTGTGTCTAAATGAAAGCTGCCATTGCTACCCACAACATGAAAGCAGCTCTTTTTCATCCAATTGGTGTTAAACACAAATGATCTTTCATAAATGATTCATGTTTATGAAAGAAGGGCAGATGAAGTTTCATCTATGTTTTGTGTTCCATCTTTCATATAACTTTTCTTTGCCTTTTTGCCTTTTCTGTGCCAAGTTGCCTGAGAAATTTTTCATCCAACAGCATTGGAAGGACTGTCAGAAGCCAATCATAATATCTGGAGGGAGGGAGAACTTGGACCCCTGTGAGAAGTGTTCCTTGCTTCAGTTCTTTGTGGGATTACTGTGTGCTGAACTCCTGATGCCTTTCATCTTGATCAGATATCTGCCTGCTTCCATGCATGCATGCAGTGCCTCCATCTTGGATTTTTCTCTCTTTTTGGGTGGGTCTTTTCCTTTACTGGATTAGTTTTGATGCTACCTGGCCTACCTGTTGGACTCAAAAGATGAAAAGGCATGAAAACATTGCTTCATATTCTAGTTTTGTTTGGGGGAACTCCCCCCCTTTATTTGCTTGCTTTCTTTTCTTTGTTTTTGGGATGGGGACTATGTGTATTTGTTTTATTTTGCTATTTTTCCCATGTGAGTGTGTGCTTTCCCTGTTTGATTAATTTCCAAAAACTATTGTATGCTTTTGTGCTGAAGTGTCATTTGCTATCATGAAACTTCTCAACAGACACCTTCATGAAGATCCTTCCTAGAAAATGTCAGCACTTTCTGATCTTGTGCTGGCCTTAACTAGCAGTAGTCAACAAACAGTGGAACTAAAGTTGGAATCACCTGGAGATTTGTTGATGGCAGCTGGGTTTGCACAGAATCCTAGGCTCTTTCATTTCTCCATCAACCTCTTTCCTAACAGATCTGGAAACTCTTCCAGCCCTACAGCTGGCTGATGTAGAAAATTCCTTCCCAGTGAAGGCAATTGGGCAAGGAGAAATTGCCACAATTCTCACCTGTAGACATCAAATTTCCTTTGTATTCTTCACTGTTTTAGGATTATTCTGGTGATATTTAAATAATATACCTTTATTTATCCTAGAAAATGCCCTCTTTTTGTTATGGGTTTGGACTGTCATCTCTAATATATAAAAATAAATATCTAAAATATTTTGAAAAAGGTTTTAAGCGGCATACAACTTTATCTTAAAGCTAAAAAAGTAAGTACTTGAATCTTCTGCCACCTGCTGCTTGAAATTAAAAATACAAGATGCAGGTGTACCATTCAATAAAAACATTGTTCAAAATAATGGAAATGGTTGAACTCATTATTAGTCACTGTTTTCAAATACTGTACATTGTACAAGTGCATTTGACAAAAATATAAGTTTTGTTTGCCAGTTATAATTATCTAAGCAATACAGACCTGCAAGCCTGCAAAAATTATCAACAATCAATTACATAATTTCATTCTAAAGAATCAAGAAGGCATAGCATGGATTTGTATGGAGGGATTCTCTGCTATTCTAGAGAATGAAAGATAGTTAATCCTTGTTACTGCAATAAAAGTGGTAAAGATGTCTTTAATGGACCTACTGGCTTTCGATTATTGGGTGCTACTCCTTCCATGGCTTCAAAAAAGTGTTTGCACTGCTTATATCTAGATGTCACTGAACTAAATTCCAGTTCATGGTTTCAATATGTGAAACAAAAAGATGAAAGTAGTGATATTATCCCATATTCCGTTTTTCCATAAAATCTTCATGTATTGTACAGTCTTTGTCTACTTTGAAGTGACTGAAACTTGAACTATATTTTATAAACAGTAACAGATTTATATATTTGAAAACACATTTAACTTATAACTGAACCTAAATCTGAAATTGATAGTTCCATGCTTACTTTAAATAAAAACTAGGTATTACTTCTAACCTGTTTGTCTTTTTAGCTGAATCAACACTGAAAATGTGAAGAGGCTTCTAATTCTTCATACATTTGAAAGAAACATTTTCAATAAAATATTTTTAATGAAAGTTCACACTCTGTGTGTGTGTGTGTGTGCGTGCGTGCGTGCGCGCCCGCGCGCGCACACACACACACACATGCATATACCATAAAGCTCCCACTTCTAAAGAGGGGAAGCTGTGCGGAAAACTTTCTTGTGGCCCCGACTAAAAAATAATAATAATAATTATGTGCCATCAAGTTGGGTCTGACGATGACAGTACTTTCCAGCTATAAAACACTCAGAAGTACTTTGCCATTCCCTTCTTCTGGGCGGGGTGCTCTGAGACTATATAAGTTGGATCTGTCTGCAGTGTTTTTCTCATTCAAGGATAAGCACAAGTATGCAGTTACATATATTTTCCCATGGTTCCTGGTCTGTCCATTCTTAAGACACAGTGACATGCTGGCGTCACACCGGAGAAAACAGTCTGTTTTAAAGTAACCCTCTGGAATAAAATGCAAGTCGTGGCTATGAGAGAAAAAAAACGAGCCCGCCGCCGGAAGAAGAGCTTAGCCGGCACAGCACCATCGAAAGGGGCTACTCCGCCGCCGCTTCGTTTTCTTTTTCTTCTCCTCCCCGCCCCCCTTCCCCTTCTTAGTTTAGGCGCGGCGCGCGCACCCTACAGAGGAGGGGGCGGGGCGAGGCAAGAGAAAAGGCGCTGGGGGAGAAGGAGACTCAAGATTCGGCCGGACTCCAACTCCCACAATGCTTCGCAGGCGGGCAGCTCAGTGTGAGCGGAGATCATTGGTGAGAGGCGTGCGGCCCCAGCAGGCCTATCAGCTCCCCTCTCATTGTGCGGTGGCAGCAACCGACGTCCACAGATTTGCAGGGGTTGGGATTAGGCGGCTCCGGAGGCTGCCTTGTCCTCCCTTTGGGGGTCGCGAGGCTCGTTGGCGGGCTCGTGTGCTTGGCGGTCCGGAGAGCGAAGGAACAAACAGCTATGAATCTGGGGTAAGAAGACGGAGGACGCGCAGGGCTGAGCCGCCGTCCCCCCTTTTTCCTGTTCTGAGCTCTTCTTGGCTTGGGTGGCAACCTGTGTGTGTTCGTAACAACGTGTGCAGCAGCCTTTCTTTTGTTGCCGCCATAAGAGGTGCTTTTAAGCCTCTTTAGGGTTGCGTCGGGACGGAGGGCTCCCAGTTCGAAAGGCATGGTGCCATCTCGGGTTTTTGTCCTCCTTCACGGATTAACGTTTGTGAAGAGAAGCGTGAGGAAATGTACCGGAAGGCTACCAGCTCAACAAAGCGCAGCCCAGTCTCCCCCCCCCACCCCGCCCCCCTGCCCTTAAGTTTCCATTTATTAGGCAGGGAGCACCTAGAGCTGGTAAAAGAAGCAAGTCCCGGGCATCAAGCCTAATCTCTGAATTCCGGAGTTTCCCAGCTGAAGTTTGTCTGTTGTGGCTTCCTTAGAAGGCGAAAGACCTGCAGACGTTGATCTGTCCCTGGATGCTGCATTTCAGAATCCAGGGCAACCAGTGTATGATTATCAGGCTGTCATGCTGGGGCTTCCCAGAATATAGTTATTATTGATGGTTGGTGGTCTAAGCAGGAGAGTGCTTCATCCTGTGGGCTGCTTCTTTTTTAGGTCTTGGGCTGCCAGTAGTTAGTGTCATTATTATCATCATCCTGACCTAGAAATTACTCATCTCAGTTAATCTACAATGTTTTGTCTTACAGTATTGCCAGCTTCCAAGCAATTGTAGTGCATAATACTGGATTGGATTGAAGCTCTTCAGCATAAGGCCCAACCTCTGCCTGTGGTTGCATACTTATCTGGCTGCTCATAAAGGCACAAGAGAAAGCCAAGATGCTTACATGGGACATGTAAATGATATTCCTGGTGGAGGCTTTTTAGGGCTCCTATTCGAAAGACATTGGCTGAAATCCTGTTGCTTAACATAGTAAGTTGCATCTAGAGTAGGCTATTTGAATCAGTGGAGTGGATTTAACTTACCAAATCACCACTGATCCTTCACTAGTGCATTTTACTAGTGTTTTGAGAGGGAAGAAAAAAATAGATGAAAATAGCAGCAGAAGAATCCTGGGTGATTGTAACGGGATTCATCTCTAGCCGGGGGCGCGCTGGTGGTAAAGGCGGGAAAGAGTTGGAGGCTGATCGGAACTTTCAACAATAACTTTATTCTTAACTGCGTTCAATTCAACAGAGTCAAAAGGATCTAATAAATTTACTTCTGGTAACACTTTATATTTCTTTACTTTAACGTTGGGTAACAAAACATCTTTCTTCAAAAGGGAGCCGGGCCAAAACATTCCCGATCTATCAATGGCCTCAGTGGAGTACTCCGTACTGCGCAAACCGTGCCACAGCACGGGTGGCGTGCCCAATCCCCCTCCGGAGGCTTCTGTTGAAAAGAGGGACCAGGTCGAATCACTTTCCTCCCCCCCAGAGTGGTTGTGGAGATAAATGACCACCGTCCATTCTAGGGGGTCCAAACCTCTTCCTTTGGTGCTGGGAAAAGGAGGTTCGGGTCGCAACCCTCCTCCCCACTGCAGATTAGGGAAAGTTGCAAGATCCCGGCAGCCATCCCATGATCAAGTATGGGCCCAGTTTGTACTCCCCGACTCACGGTTCCAGCCAGAGCTCCCTCTCCGATCCAACTAAAAGCGTGCGCTTCTTCACCCCCTTTTATGTCCTCCCAAAGTATCAAATCCAGCTCCTCCCCTCCTTCGTCTACCAAACACACTTCCGCGGGTTGACTAGCTATTACTTCCTCTTGTTCTATCTTTATTAATATGCCCTCTGCACATCCGCTCTCTGTTACGGTGTCAGGTGATTCTGAGGACGGCACACTTGTCTTCTCCACTTCACAGTGATTTATAAATAGAGGATAGGCTTGTCTAGGTTCTGCATAAACTTCCCTGAAATGAACTGATTGATTGTACAATATGAGTCTAATATGGATGAAGATGTTTTAACTTTCAGATGTTACTAGACCCAGGACAGGTCTTGATCATCTGTAGCTCATTCAGAGCTTGGAAGTGTTATTTTTAAAAGCAAATGCATCCATATTTTTAAAGGAAAAGGTAATTTACTGACATTACCCCTTTTACTAATGTTAGTACTGTGAGATTTTAATTATTTAAAATAATTTAAAAGGACAAATAAGTCCAGAAACAAAGAACCCCCCCCAGCAAAAACCTAAAGTAATGCACAACAGTTCTAGTTACTAAAAAAAGTGTTGTTCTTGTTATCACAAATATTGTTCTTGTTATCACAAATATTGGAACAAATAATGGCATTATATTAAACAAGTTCACCTCATAGGGTTTCGTCATCAAGATCAATGTAATTAACATTTTGGGAAAGCTTGCTTCAGATTTTTGAATGTAAGACTGGTTGTTATTTAACTGAAACCATATATAAGGTCTCCCATCTGTGTCACATCTAGACTTGTAGACTTTCACATCTAGACTTTCAGAGTCTTTACAGACAACTGCAAACCTTGCAAACCTTCTGTTGAAAGAAAGGAAATAGGAGTGCTAGCTGCTACTAGAATACTTATTTATTTCTTATTATTGTGACTGCTTGGCTGGACCACACTCAGTTCCTGTCTTCTTACTATTTTAGCCAAATGAGAGGGCAACCAGCAAACTTTCCTCAAATGGGTGAACATGGCAGAGGTTGCTAAACTTGCAGTTTCCTATGTCAAAGAAGACACAAATGCAAACAGAAAAAGCAAAACTTTTGTGTTTGTCATTCCTGCTCACCACAAATTACTTTTGGGTAGATTGGTTCTACCACAATTTCCAAAAACCTCTAGGAGTAGCTCCATGACTGTGCTGCCTCTAGGTAATCAAGCATACCCATGCATTTCCAAGTAGAAAATGTTTTATCTAATTTTGCATTTAATAATCAGTGTTCACTGTAGTGTTACATTAATCTTCTGTCTTATAAATACTTTGTTTGCAATTACCGTATTTTTCGCTCCATAAGACGCACCTTTCCATAAGACGCACCAATTTTTTAGGAGAAGAAAACAAGAAAATATCTGTTTTCTTCACTCCATAAGACGCACAGACTTTCCACCCTCCTGTTTTGTGGGGAAAAAGTGAGTCTTATGGTGCGAAAAATACAGTAATTGAGAACTGCCTTCTTAGAGATAGTTCTCTAACATGAAAGTCTGGGTGTGAAAAGTTTCAGATATGGAAGTGTGCTTGTCCTCCTGTTTTGGTGACAGACTTTTTAAAAAGATGTGTGAGAGCATTACCTATATAAAGTTCTTCCAATTTAAAAAAAAATTATAAGAAGACCTGCCTAGTCTAGCATTCTGTTGACACGATATCCAGCCAGTTGGCTACAGGAAGCCTTTCATCTTGACATGAATAACAACTGCACTGATTATATACCATGTTCATCTACAAGTCAAATACCGCATACTGCCTCTGAATCTGAAAGTGATATATAGTCATCCTGACTAGTGGCTCTAATCTCTGTAGTATTTAGCCAGTTTCCTTTTTTACAGCTATCCAGCTTGCTAGCACTCCATCTTGTGCCAGTGAATTTCCCTAGTACCCTTTTCCCATTAGGAAAGCATCAGTACTTCAGTAATGTTTCGAAACTTGTGGGCTCAGGTATATAGGGGTTTGTAAAGAAATAAAGCAAGTCCTTTTATTTAATTTAAAAACACTATTAATTTTATTCTAGTGTTTTTAAAAAGCTAGAGTATGTTGAGCATAAGGGCACTATGGGGCAGGTTGCTCCTTTTGCAAATCATCTGAACAAGTTTTAGAAACAAAGGTTGAAATCCTGTTGCATAAGTTTTGTCACAGAAAGCTAATGAGGTCATCAGTCACGAAAATTTTAAATAAATAAAAACATTCCAACCCTGCCAATCTGAACGACTCAAAGCTCTCATGGAAGCTCCTTTGTCATAGGGAAGTTGTTAGGGAATGAGGGATGGGGAAGTCTTTTACTTCAAAAATTGGCACTGCTTAAATTATTTCACTGGTAGAAGTAATTTTCATAAATTGGACATTCTCCTCCACCATCATGTGGCCCCCAATGGCTTCCCTACAACAAGATTCTGTGGTAGCTTTGGGACCTTTGGGGTGTGGGGATCAGAAATGTCTTATTTCTGAAAAACTGCTGCATCTGATAACATCATCAACATTATGTGGAATAACTGCATGAACAGGGTTTTCAGCCCAAATTTACTGAAAATCTATACTACTCTCTCTTTTTCTCCTCTTCATATAGTCTATGCAGGACAACAATGGATGATCCAGAACAAGCATATTATTTTTATATAATACATTAGTAGATTCCAAGCTTATAACAAACACACAACTGAAAATGGGCAGAAGAAAAACTGTCAGAATACTGTGCCTACTGTTTAATTTATATTTTTTACTGCTGTGTGGAGCCTTTAGTTGGAAATGTACTTAATTGGTTTGTTTAGAAATTATTCTTCATATTTTCCCATGATAATTTTATTTCAATATAAACTTTCTGTTTATGTTGCAGGGATGGTTTAAAGCTTGAAACTGAAATACTGGATGGAAAACCTAGACTTATAGTGGCTTCTTATGGTATGGATTGCTGTTTTGTCTAATGATTAATATTACAAATTGCTTATAACTTATTCAGATAAGTTCAGCTGTACACATTTAAATTCATTAAATTGAATTATTGTGGTTTGATTACACCAATATAAAGTAATATTAAAGATCCTGGCCATAGTCCAGTGAACTCAGTAGCTAGGCTGTAGGCTGTACTACTTTGCATTGCAGAATATTTAATATCCTGCATCTTCACTTATTCATCATTTTGATTAATCTTAGCTGATTTTGCCAAACTAAAGACTATCAGCCTAGGAAATATACAATCCAAAGAAGAAATAAGGATATGTGACCCAGTGCTGGCTCACTTACATGGGCAGGCATGGCTACTGTTCTCTGTAATGCAGTTCTGGAGGTACCTTGGCAAAAGTATTCTGGGTTCTAGTGTTGTTTTCATGCAAACAGTTCACTCAAAGAGAATAATCCTAGAATCCTCTGTATTGTTGCAGCATATTTTTGGATGTATTAAGTTCATAAACTTGATGATGTTGTCATTTCAAACTCCATTTCAACAGTATGTTTTGTCTGTAAAGTTTTTTTAAGTAGTAACAGGCAAATATAGTCAGAGGAGTCTTCAACTTTTATTTTTACCTATCATTTCAAATTTAGTGTAATGGTCTGTTGAGCTACTGTTTCTTAACATGTGATGCTGTTTCCCTGAAAATAAGATCTAACCTGAAAATAAGCCTCAGTATGATTTTTCAGGAGGCTTGTAATATAACCCCTACCCCAAAAATAAGCCCCAGTTAAGTGAAATCCTGCCCTTTACCAGGGACTCATTGTGCAGCAACCAGAAGAAGGTGACATGACTGTATTTGAATAAATGTAGATTGGTGTACATGAAAAAAAAACCCTCCCCTGAAAATAAGCCCTAATGTGTTTTTTGGAGCAAAAATTAATATAAGACCCTGTCTTATTTTCGGGGAAACACGGTATTAAAACCAGAGTTCACTGGAATGGAATCCCTTAATTTGCTTAATCAATCATTTCAAATAAATAAAAATTAAACATTCTGAAAGAAGAAATTTTGCTTTTTACAGGGGAATTTCTTCGCGAAACTTCAGGTCTTTTGTTGTCATATAATAACTTCAGGCTTTGAAACTGTTTTGATTTGCCATTAATTTGAAATTTAGTGAAGGGAACAATATCTCTGCAAAATCAGTATTAGAAAGGGCTGCCTGATCTTTTCTTCACTTTTGGCTGCTCCATTGCAAACTGAGGTTTGTGTTGTAACAGTCAAGGAAAATTTTCACAAGTACAGTATAACCATTTTGGAGGTACTGCTGGAACAGTGCTGTGATGCTAGAATACAGTGTTAACTAAATTTTTAAAAAACTAAAATATTTCCTTGTGCTGGTTGGAATCAGATTTTGGTGTGGTATTCTTGCTTTTTAGCAAACTGTTTGAACAAAGAGCATTTGTGAAGTTCAGAGGCAGTATCAAGCTATGATTATTGCTGTCTGGGAACTGAAGCATCAAAACATCTCATTGTTTATGGCTATGATAAAGTGTGCTGCTTATATGCTGCCCCATAACAGGGACAACAGATGCCCCTTGTTATATTATGGCTTGTCATGCAAAGTGGGGCATAAATATTGTTGGTGACCCAGCAGCAGTACATAATCTATTTTTTATTTTAAAGGTTTTCTCCCTTTCAGGTTCTACTTCCCTAGAGAGCCTTAGGGAAGTCGTTGGGAGCTTCAGGGTATGGGAAAATCTTTCATATTGGAAAGCTGCCACTGGATTGGAATCGCCAGTAGTGATCTGGCTGGAGTTTCTAATATTAAGGGTTCCTCCTCTATCCTGAAGCTCTTGATGGGATCCCTGTGGTGCCTCAGAACCTTAAGAGGAGGATAAGAAGTTTTAATTTAAATTAAAATAAAGATTAACATTGCCAGGTGATTACATCATCAACATTTAAGGAACAGAGTTGTGCCATATGAATTTCAGACTATAAGAGTTTAATAATTTGAGTAGGTTTCTGTTTTACTGTAGTACTTTTAAAGTGTGCACTCTCAGCCAGTTCTAAATAGTTGCATGGATATCGTATATACGTACAGTACATGTTAATAATTACTGTACAATTTAACATACAGGATCTAGAACTGCTGCCATCAGGATGTGTTCTGTTACTGTTCTGATTGCTACTGTTGTTCTGACTTTTACCATTTAGCATGTTGAAATTGTTTGAGGTCTTGTTCTCATTTGTATCTGTTTTTCCCCCATGTTCTTTTCCAGTCAGTAAATCTAAACCAAACGTAAAGGTAAGGTTTTTAAATTGTCATATTTTTCCTGTGTACAGAATAGATACAGCTCAAGATGCTCATCAGTGTTATGGACTGGTAAAATATCAACCATGCTCTGGTCTATTTTAACGTTTTTGATAAGCTATAAAAGATAAGAGCCAACACATAAATAAATGTATGTAAGCATCAAAAGATAAATTCATTCACATAGAATGTTGAATGCAGCATAGTCTGTACTTAACTAGTCTGCAAAGAGGAGTTTAAAACAGTCTGCAGAAATTTGTGTTCAATGATTTCCGGTAGAACTCAGTGGTGGCTTAACCATGGGAATAGGAGAGGTTATGTGTCATTCTATTAAAGTTGTATTATGCAGCCAACCATTTCCCAAGGCTAGATAGTAGGGAGACTCAAAGCTTCAGTTTTGTTGAATGACCACCACATAGTTATTTTTTTTTATTTATTTATTTATTTATTTATTTATTTATTTATTTATTTATTTATTTATTTATTTTTTTATTTATTTATTTATAGTTCCAACTGAATTCTGTCCATTATCATACCAAGGTATGAAATAAATCATGTTTTCAGTGCACATTTTATTACTGCTTTTTTAAAGTATAAAGGCAGTAGTAAAACAATGTTTATCTAATGTTTATCTAATGTTTGGTGCAGAATGCGGTGGCCAGACTCCTTACTGGAGTGAGAAAATACCAACATACCTCTCCTACTCTGGCCATGCTGCACTGGCTGCCCATCTGTTTCTGCATTGACTTCAAAGTACAGTGGTGCCTCGCATAGCGACGTTAATCCGTTCCGGATTAATCGTTGCTATGCGAAAACATCGCTGAACGGAACGGAAAAAGCCATAGGAACACATTAAACTTTGTTTAATGTGTTCCTATGGAGGATAAACTCACCGTTCAGCGATGTTCCTCCATAGGGGCGGCCATTTTCGGTGCCTCTAAAGCGAGGCAGCACAGCCGGTCAGCCATTTTGGAACCGCCGACCAGCTGACTGAAAATGGGGCCTTTGGCATTTTCCCCCAGCTGAGTGGCGGGAGCTTCAAAGCCCCGCCGCTCAGCTGGGGGAAAATGTCGGCAGTCGGCGGTGGCTTTGGATGGACCCCAAAGCCACCGCCGATCGCCGACATTTGCCTTCCGAGCTCTCAAAGGGCTTCCCCCCCACACATTGGAGAAAGCCCTTTGAGAGCTCGGAAGGATCTCAGCGGCGGCGGGGACAGGGTAGGGGGTGTCCGAATGGCTTCCAGGGGAAGCACTGGAAGCCATTCGGAACCCCCCTGCCTCCGCCGCTAGGAGCCGCCCCGCGCCCGGCCAGCGCGTCCGAGAGGCGGTGGAGAAGCCTTCCCCCGAGGCCTCTCGGACGCGCTGGCCGCGAAAATGCTGGCCAGCGCAACCGAGCGGTGGCGGCGGAGCCTTCCCCCTCCTCTCGCCTCTGCCCGACTCACCCCTCACCCTCATCTCCGCCGCCGCCGCTGGGTTTTGGAAGCCGCTTCCAAAGCCCAGCGGCGGCGGAGAAGGGGGTGAAAGGTTGGGAGGAGGGCGGCCGGGATCCGCCCCCCGGCCGGCTTTCCCTTCCATGGTCGGACTCTCAGGAGTCCAGCCATGGATGGGGTAACCGGCCGGGGGCGGATCCAAGCCCCTACCGCTGCCGCCGCCGCTTGGATCCGTCCCCCGGCCGGTTCCCCTTGCATGGTCTGATCCGACCATGCAAGGGGAACTGGCCGGGGGGCGAATCCAAGCGGCGGCGGCGGTAGGGGCTTGGATCCGTTCCCCGGCCGGTTCCCCTTGCATGGTCTGATCCGACCATGCAAGGGGAACCAGCAGGGGGCCGGATCCAAGCTCCTACCGCCGCCGCTGCTTGGATTCGCCCCCCGGCCGGCTTTCCCTTCCATGGTCGGACTCTCAGGAGTCCAGCCATGGATGGGGTAACCGGCTGGGGGGCAGATCCAAGCCCCTACCGCTGCCGCCGCCGCTTGGATCCATCCCCTGGCCGGTTCCCCTCGCATGGTCTGATCCGACCATGCAAGGGGAACTGGCTGGGGGGCGAATCCAAGCGGCGGCGGCAGCTGTAGGGGCTTGGATCCGCCCCCCGGCCGGTTCCCCTTGCATGGTCTGATCCGACCATGCAAGGGGAACCGGCTGGGGGGCCGGATCCAAGCTCCTGCCGCCGCTGCCGCTTGGATCCAGCCCCCGGCCGGTTCCCCTTGCATGGTCTGATCCGACCATGCCGGGGGCCGGATCCAAGCGGCGGCGGCGGTAGGAGCTTGGATTCGCCCCCCCGGCCGGCTTTCCCTTCCATGGTCGGATCAGACCATGCAAGGGGAACCGGCCGGGGGGCGGTTCCAAGCGGCGGCGGTGGCGGTAGGGGCTTGGATCCGCCTCCCGGCCGGTTACCCCATTCATGGCCGGACTCCTGAGAGTCCGACCATGGAAGGGGAACCGGCCGGGGGGCGGATCCTAGCCCCGGATGCCTGATAGGCATCCGGACCCTTGCCGCCGCCGCCGCTTGGATCCGCGTCGCGGCCGGCTACCCCATCCATGGTCGGACTCCTGAGAGTCCGACCATGGCGGGGGTAGCTGGCCGCGGGGTGGATACAAGCGGCGGCGGCAGGGGTCCGGATGCCTTTCAGGCATCCGAAGGGGAATCCCAGCGGTGGCCTCGGAAGGACCCTTCGGAAGGGTCCTTCCGAGGCTACCGCCGGCATTTTCCCCCAGCTGAGCAGCAGGGCTCCCGCTCAGCTCGGGGAAAATGCCCCCTCCGAAGGGGAATCCCGGCGGTGGCCTTGGAACGACCCTTCGGAAGGGTCCTTCCGAGGCTACCACCGGCATTTTCCCCCAGCTGAGCAGCGGGAGCGGTCCTTTGGAGGCTCCCGCCACTCAGCTGGGGGAAGATGGGGCCCATGGGGAAAACATCACAAAACGATTTTTCCCCCTAGGCAACATCGCAAAGCGATGGCAAAAGAGTTTGCTTTTTTGCCATCGCTATGCGGATTCATCATTAACCGGGGCACTCGTTAAACGAGGCACCACTGTATTAATGCTTACATATAAAGCCCTAAACGGTTTAGGACCTCGATACTTGGCGGAACGCTTACTCCCAACTAGTTCTACCCATGTCACCTGTGCGAGCCAGGAGGAGAGGCTCAGGAGCCTGACGCTGAGGGAGGCCCGGAAAGAAAGAACTAGAAACCGGGCTTTCTCGGCGGTGGCTCCTCGTCTCTGGAATAACCTACCTCCGGAGATTTGCACTGCACCCTCGCTGGGTAGTTTTAAGAACCAACTAAAAACATGGATGTATAGGCAGGCCTTCCCTTCCAGTTAATTCCTGTCCTCTTTCTTTTTTCCCCCTCTTTATTTGATTTATTTTTATTTTTCCCATCTTATAGAATCATTTAATTACTTAATTGTTATAAAATTTTTTAGAACTTGTTATCCTTATGTTGTAAGCCGCCTAGAGTGGTCGAAATGACTAGATAGGCGGAGTATAAATACAATAAATAAATAAACAAACAAACAAACAAACAAACAAACAAACAAACTTTTATGCTCAGGTAGTATGGATCCATTCAAATTAAGGTATAATTCTTGTCATACTACAGTAGCTGGGACAGCTGAAAATTTTCCTTAGCATAGCAAAGAAATACAATTTCATGTTTTGGCAAAAATTACCGTGGGTAAACTGTTGCTTTTTTTAACAGATGTGTAATAAAAATAGAATATTAAGACCTACGGCGAGGACAAAACAGAATGGACATATTCTGAAATCAGTGCAAACGTCTTGTGAAAAGAATGAATGTTTAACAAAGTACAACACTGGATCAAAACTTTCAGTGACAAAAGGTAGTAAAACCTCTGAGACTTCAGCATGTGCTAAGGAGTTAACAAAAGAGCCTTGCAACAGAGACTACACTCTTATCGTCCCAAAAGACAGCACAGCCTCAAAGCCTGATAATATCAGAAGTTCAGTGAAGAAACCTTTGATGGCCAACAAAAAGTTTAAAAAGCATCCTGTTTCGGTTGAAGATCTAAGGGACAATTTGATATGCTTAACACAACAGCAGCTGGAACAGATTTTGATGGCTGTTAAAGAAGGAACCAGAGGAGTTTCTCAGGTTCAGGATGAAAAAAATGAAGAAACAAGTAAGGCAATAATTTTCTACCAACAACCAAATTGTTTCCAAGTAGCTTTAGATAAGTGTGATGCTTGGAAAATAGTAATACTGTACTATACTTTTTATATCAGAATTAATGCTGGTGGGTTAAAATGAGAATATTACGTCATTGTTGAACAGTTTCTCATTGGACATATTTGATAGCCCTTTATTAGCAAAGTGACACTAATTGCATGCTGTGGTGGTGCAAAGAAAGAATCCCCTAGAATGGGTTAATCCCATCACTGCTTAGATCAGGCGACAGGAATCATGTGATATTGAAAGAGTTTTTATTGCCTCCAGTGATGTCTTCCAGCAGTCTTGTTTCCTACCTCCACACAGGTTGAATTCTCCACATAAACACTGTGTACTGTATCCCTTCTTGCCTATCTAATTTTGTCTTTCTGATTTCTTCCAATTCTTATTTCTTTTCATCCTTCCTCTTCCCATTCTTTGTAGCTATTCTCTTCTCTCTACAAACCAACTGACCAAACACAACTTTTTATGTCTCTTTTTGTCTCCCCTTCTTTTTGCTGGCTGTGATGGAAAGGATAGGCAGGACTCCAAGTCCACCAATGATGATCAGGCAATGCCTGCCAAAACTCATGGAGCAAAGACCTGCATTGAGACTGTGCAGCCACTGAAACTCGTGTTCTGATGCCTTTCCCATGACCTACCAAGCTTTCCTTCAGGTTCCTTCTCAAAGGGCCTCCTCTCTGGATTCTGGTGGAAGCCAACATCAGACCAGAGTAGCTTTCAATAATTTTGGCTCAGTTCATGCATCCTGCCATGCTACAATAGGCACAATTGTTTGAACTGCCCAACAATTTCAGGTGTAATTGCTGTGTAGGCAGAGGTTTCTGCATAAAGGAGGCTGGAATAAATTAATGAAGCTGTGTGAAGAGGAGGCAGAAATGAAAACAGAGAAGTAGTCCTAAACTATGGCTTGTACGAGGGGATGCTGATAAGTATTGAGCCTTTCCCAGAAAAAATTGAGCCCTTGGATATGACATGTTCTAAAGATCAAAGCATGTTTTGAATTCTAAACTGTAATTCTCACTAGCCTTCATTTGGTCTGATGTTCAAATTGAGGCTTCAATAATGTGCTCTTGTGCAGGTTTACTGAGTTCAGTGAGGCTTACTTCTAGATAAATGTGTAGGTAGAACAGCATGAACTAGTTAGATAATTTTTGACAAACAGTTGCACATGTAAAGTGTTACCTAAAAGTTACAGCATGTGCTAACATCCTTTATTCCATTTTCTTGAATTGCTGGCCAGGAAACAATAGAGCACACCTGTACATGGGATTGTTTTAGTCACAATTTCCCCTCATCATCCTCCAGAGGAGGTTTTTGAGTATCAACAAGGGCTGTGGGGAGGGGTAAATTTCTGTCATACTCACTCTGCAGCTCCACAATAACCCTGGATGCAGGACTCTCCAATTTGTATCTTTTGCTCATATCCTTATATTCTGTAATCATTTTCAACATCATCATCATCATCATTTTTATCTTAGACACTGCATTATTCTAATTGCATTTGTTACACCTAGCTGGGATTTCATGCTAGTGCAGATAACCACTAGAGAGTAGAAATTTTAGTTTCTTTGTAAGGTAGAGTTCTGAGCAGTGCAAACAGGAAGGGGGGGATATGAGCAACAGTATGATTCTGAAAATGCTGTCAGAAAAAAGAGTACAGATATTTCTTTTGTGGATGCTGATGAAATTATACACAAATTATACACAACTTTACCAACTTTGGAGCCTGATCAGAGCAGGTCTGACTTTAGTGCCTCAACACTTATAGGGGCTTAGGCTGACAGAATTTCATGTCCCCCAAGGAAGGAGTACAACCAAGGGGAGGTGTAGTATCCTAGACCAAGTTAGATATAGTTAGGTTCCTAGCATTTTCAAATATTTTATGGTTGAAATCTTTTTTGTACACTGTGCAGGCATCAGAGATGATGTTGTTGTTGTTTAGTCCTTAAGTTGTGTCCGACTCTTCGTGACCCCATGGACCAGAACATGCCAGGCCCTCCTGTCTTCCACTGCCTCCCGGAGTTTGGTCAAATTGATGTTGGTAGCTTCAGTGACACTGTCCAACCATCTCGTCCTCTGTCGTCCCCTTCTCCTCTTGCCTTCACATTTTCCCAACATCAGAGTCTTTTCCAGGGAGTCCTCATGAGATGGCCAAGGTATTGGAGCCTCAGCTTCATGATCTCAGTACTCAGGGTTGATTTCCTTCAAAATGGATAGGTTTGTTCTCTTTGCAGTCCAGGGGACTCTCAAGAGCCTCCTCCAGCACCACAATTCAAAAGCATCAATTCTTCGGCGGTCAGCCTTCTATATGGTCCAGCTCTCACTTCCATACATCGCTACTGGAAAAACCACAGCGTTGACTATGCGGACCTTTGCCGGCCAGGTGATGACTTTGCTTTTTAAGATGCTGTCGAGGTTTGTCATCACTTTCCTCCCAAGAAGCTGGCATCTTTTAATTTCATGGCTGCTGTCATGGCTGCAGATTTCATCATCTGCAATGATCATGGACCCCAAGAAAGTAAAGTCTGTCACTACCTCCATATCTTCCCCTTCTATTTGCCAGGTGGTGATGGGACCAGTGGCCATGATCTTAGGGTTTTTTTAATGTTAAGCTTCAGACCATGTTTTGCATTCTCCTCTTTCACCCTCATTGCGAGGTTCTTTAATTCCTCCTCATTTTCTGTCATCAAAGGGGTATCATCTGCGTATCTGAGGCTGTTCATATGTCTTCCGGCAATCTTAATTCCGGTTTGGGATTCCTCCAGTGCAGCATTTCGCATGATGTATTCTGCATATAAATTAAATAAGCAAGGGGACAATATACAGCCTTGTCATACTCCTTTCCCAGTTTTGAACCAATCAGTTTTTCCATATCCATTTCTAACTGCTGCTTCCTGTCCCACATATAGATTGCTCAGGAAATAGATAAGGTGGTCAGGCACTTCCATTTCTTTAAGGACTTGCCATAGTTTGCTGTGGTCCACACAGTCAAAGGCTTTTGTGTAGTCATTGAAGTAGAAGTAGATGTTTTTCTGGAACTTTCTGGCTTTTTCCATAATCCAGTGCATGTTAGCAATTTGGTCTCTAGTTCCTCTGCCTCTTCGAAATCCAGTTTGTACTTCTGGGAGTTCTCGGTCCACATACTGCTGAAGCCTGCCTTGTAGGATTTTAAGCATAACCTTGCTAGCATGTGAAATGAGTGCAATTGTACAGCAGTTGGAGCATTCTTTGGCAATGCCTTTCTTTGGGATTTGGATGTGGACTGATCTTTTTCAATCCTCTGGCCACTGCTGAGTTTTCCAAACTTGCTGGCATATTGAGTGTAGCACCTTAACAGTGTCATCTTTTAAGATTTTAAAGATTTCCATTGTGTATTCATAAGGGATTTGGTTTAGATTATAATTGACTAGCCCAGTGGTTTTTCCTACTTTGTTCAGTTTAAGTGTGAATTTTGCTATAAGAAGCTGATGATCAGAGCCACAGTCAGCTCATGGGCATTTCTGTAATTTAGCAGGCTTTAGCTGGCTAGATAGTTCTATGAGATAGGTATCTGGCTGTGGACCAAGAGGTTGGGAGTTTGATTCCTCACTGTACCTCTAGGGAGAAGAGCCAGACTGTCATATGTGAGCTGCACAGTCCCAAAGCACCCGCAGAAGAAGGGAATTGTAAAACCACTTGTGGATATTCTTTACCTAGAAAATCCTGGAAAGGGAAGCCATAAATCAGAAATGACTTGATGGTACACAATTATTTTTATGTTGCTTCTTTAAAGGATTTCATATTGAACATGTGGAACTATTTATCACAGCATTAACACAAATAGCACTTTTTAAATTTCTAGTATCCAAGAGTGCGGAGAACAACACTCCTGCTGATCAGAGTTCAGAAGAAAACATAATGGGTTTGCTTCAGAAGGCTGAAGTTCCATCAGCTCCAAGTGAAAGTAGTATAATTTCAGATAAAAAACAAGGAACATCCAAGCATGCTGAAGAAAAAACAATCACGTATGTAAATCTTACACACTACAGATTAGTTTGATTTTTTGAAAAATGAGTACTCTGAAAGAGAATGTTCCATAAGATGGAAGGAAGATAAAATATTTCACATTATAATTAATATACAGGGTGGAATCTAATTAAGTCCTATTGCTATAATTGCTTCACTAGAAGAGGGAGACCATCACCCCACTTTAACATGTGCCCTCAAAATCTGCTCTAGAGTATTAGGAGAACTTTTGAGGCAGATGGCAAATATAGGGATCTGTGGCAGGATGTGGGGGGCAGAACTGTCAGATGGAGCTTCTACTCGTATGACAATGGTTAACACCCATAGCTTGTGTCCTCAAAACCTTGTGTGAGGTATTTGTGAGAACACAGGCAGTGTGACTGTCTTTAGATGTCAGGCTCTAAAGTATGGCTTAGTAGACGTGCATGGGTGCTGTTTCTCTTCTGTTTTGCTTTCAGTTTCCTGTGTCATCTCAACTGGGAACTGTGGTGATCATCAGTTATTGGTTAATTTCCACAAGCCGATACAGAATACATAATGGCTTACGTGGAATTAGAGTTACTGTTAAACACAATTTGTAATTCTAGACACACAAGAAACCATGTTTAACTAAAAACAAAACATTAAAAATTCCTTTCAGTTCTGCCCCCCACATCCTGCCACAGATCCCTATATTTGCCATCTGCCTCAGAAGTTCTGCTAATACTCTAGAGCAGATTTTGAGGGCACATATTAAAGTGGGGAGATGGTCTCCCTCTTCTAGTGAAGCAACTATAGGAAAAAAAGAAAGAAACAGAATTTGGTGGCGGACGAAATTGGCAATTACAGGCCCATTGCCTATGTTTCTTTCATCAGTAAAGTGGTTGAGAGGGTGGTGGCTGACCAGCTTCAGGCTCTTTTGGATGAAACAGATGCCCTGGATCCATTTCAGTCGGGCTTCAGGCCGTACCATGGTACAGAAACAGCATTGGTCGCCCTGCATGATGACCTGCTGAGGGAGGCTGACGAGTAAAATATCCCTATTGGTCCTTCTAGACATCTTGGCGGCCTTCGATACCATCGACCACGATTGGGAATTGGTGGCCTGGCGCTTGCCTGGCTCCATGCCTTCTTGGGGGACCGTTCCCAGAGAGTACAGCTTGGGGTGAGTGTCTCAGCCCCGTGGAGCCTCAACTGTGGGGTTCCACAGGGGTCGATTATCTCTCCAATGCTGTTTAATATCTATATGAGGCTGCTGGGTGGGGTCATCAGGGTGTGTGGGGCATCGTGTCATCAGTATGCTGATGACACCCAGCTCTACATCTCCTTTCCACCTACTGCAGGAGATGCCGGCCTGTCCCTTCAGCGTTGCCTGGAGGCTGTACTGCAATGGATGCAGGAAAATGGGCTGAGGCTGAACCTGGACAAGACGGAGGTTCTGAGGGTGGGTGCCCCCACTATCGATGGCTTGGGTGACTCTCTCTCATTCAGGGGGGTTACCCTTGCTGCAAAGAGTGGGGTCCGCAGCCTGGGGATCCATCTGGACCCGGCGCTCACCATGGAAACCCAGGTGGCGTTGGTGGTCCATTCTGCCTTTTTCCATCTGTGGCGGATAGCCTGGCTGTGGCCCTATCTCGATACGGGGATGCTTACTACCTTGGTCCATGCGCTCGTACAGTGGTGCCTCGCTTAGCGATTCCCTCGTTTAACGATGTATTCGCTTAGCAATCAGGTTTTTGGAGCGATCTTGTGCTCCGTTTAGCGATGTTTTCTATGGGGAAATTTCGCATAGCGATGTGTGGGACCTTGCTTCGCTTAGCAATGACAGTTTAGGTCCCCCTGTTTCGCTTAGCGATGTCCGTTTTCGCTATTTTAAGTGTGTCTTAAAATGTTGAAAAACTGTTTAAAATGCTTGGAATCGTTAGTGCACCTTGTAAAACCTTTGCAAACTTAATTTGGCTTTGTTTTGAGTCTTTGTTAATTTTTGGTGAATACCCCCCCCCCATTGGAATGCACTGAACTGTAGGTTTGACAGCTACATTCCAGTGGGGGAACCGCGTTTCGCTTAGCGATGTTTCCTATGGTGATTTTTGCTTAAGGACGGTAATCTGTTCCCATTGGAACGGATTATCTGGTTTTCAATGCATTCCTATGGGAAATGGTGTTTCGCTTAGCGATGTTTTCCCATAGCGATGTTTTTTTTGGAACCAATTAACATCGCTAAGCGAGGCACCACTGTACTTTGTTTGCTCTCCATCTTGTTGAATTTGTCTATTGTATGATATTTTTATATTTTGTTCATGTATTTTATGTTGTAAGCCGCCTAAAGTGGTCATAACTGACCAGATAGGTGGTGTGTGTGTGTGTGTGTGTGTGTGTGTGTGTGTGTGTGTGTGTGTGTGTGTGTGTGTGTGTGTGTGTGTGTGTGTGTATTTTCAGCCATTGAGGAAGATGTAAAGGAGAAAGAAGGATGGCACAAAGAAGCTCATGGAGGTGCCTAGACAGATTTCTGTTAGATTCATTTCTGTAACCTATGGACTGGCAAGACATATACTGTAGATTGTTCCGTATTTTCTTGGACACTATGACATGGTTTCATGAATGCTTTATATGCTTTGATTCTGAACATAGTCATTGGTTATATTATGCCTATGAATACTGACACTACTTCAATTTGGCTGCCTGTTTTTTCATCCAACCATCTAACTTTTAACAATTGATCTTTAAGTGTCTTCTGTTTTTCCTTAGGAATTTGTGGAAGCCAGCTGACATATTTAGTACTTTAGGAGAAAGAGAGAGGGATAAAACATTGTTAGAATTAAAGAAGTCCCAATGGAAGAAGGAACTGGGTGAGTGTAATTGGCTACATGTACTGTATGTCTTTTCCTTTTAATGGCTGATTCCATAAGGCATTCAGATAAATATTTGTCACTGTTGTTAACATGATATGAAGTGTTAAAATAATGATCAAAATATAAGCAAAGCAATTTTAGAGTTGTTCTGATGGTGATCTCAACCACAGTTCCTGTGTTTATCTTAGCTAAATTATTGTGGATAATTTCTGTTAATGGTACTTTCTATCTGAAATGCATCTGTAAAAATGTCAGATCTCCGCAAGATGGTTCTGACAATAAATAAGTACATGGAGGGGAGAGGTACCATTCTGATGTATTTTCTAGGTACTAAGTATCATTGAGTACTTTCAGCATTAGCATACTCTGAACAAGAGCCTAAAAATGCAGTTGAGAATATAATTCCACTTTGACATTTGTAAAGCTGGATCAGTCCATAGTCAAACAACCAGCATCTATGATCTACCTGGTTATATATGAGGGGGCTAACTGGCATAAACTCTGGGAGGCAGTGGAAGACAGGAGGGCATGGTGTGCTCTGGTCCATGGGGTCACAAAGAGTCGAACACGACTTAACAACTAAACGACAACAACTGGCATATATTACTGAGATTTGGATGGATGGGCTGGGTGACATGGGCCTAACACTATGATAACCTGAGTATTGTAGTGCCAATTTAAAACAAAAAGTGAAGCATGCTGCTTATATACCACCCCACAGCGCTTGAAGCACTCTATGGATGGTTTACAAGTTAATTATGTAAGCTACACATTGCCTCCCCCCTTGCAAGTTGGGTAGTCATTTTACCGACCACGGAAGGATAAAAGACTGAGTCAACCTTGAGCTGGCTGCCTGGTATTGAATCCCGAGTTGTGAGCACAGTTTTGGCTGCAGTACAGCAGTTTGACCACTGCACCACAAGGCTTCTTAATTCAGATTAAAAGGCTAGTGGGAAGAGGAATTGGTGTTATCCATAAGGATGCCATCTTCCTTATGAGGAGACCCATCTGCCTGACATCAGTTGTTCTTATTGTTTGTGGGTACACACTCTAGTGTAACCAAGCTAGTTACCCAAGTATGTTATTTCTGGTGGTAACCTTCTGTTTGGTGTTTAGACAGTGTTGTCAGGATTCAATCCAAAGTGACACCGATTTGGGACATGACACTGTGCATTTACCCCGTGGCCCCTGCTTGTTTCACCAAACACAGGGCTCACACGAGTATCCTAGCACACCCTTTAACATGCTGCCACCAGTTGATCTCTATATCAACCTATATCTCCTATGAAAGACTGAGGTCCAGTCAGTACTGAACTTTTAAACAGAACCAGGTTTATTGATTACAGGTTGTTTTAGGAATAGTTCTTAAGCACATTCTTAAAGTTACACAAAGCTTCAGTATTTTACTTTAACCTCTTCTATCTTAATTAATGTAGGGACGTGGTGGCGCTGCGGGCTAAACCGCAGAAGCCTGTGCTGCAGGGTCAGAAGACCAAGCAGTCGTAAGATCGAATCCATGCGACGGAGTTAGCGCCCGTCGCTTGTCCCAGCTCCCGCCAACCTAGCGTTTTGTAAGCATGCAAATGCAAGTTGATAAATAGGGACCACCTTGGTGGGAAGGTAACAGCGTTCTGTGTCTAAGTCGCACTGGCCATGTGACCACGGAAGATTGTCTTCGGACAAACGCTGGCTCTATGGCTTGGAAACGGGGATGAGCACCGCCCCCTAGAGTCGAACACGACTGGACAAAAATTGTCAAGGGGAACCTTTACCTTATCTTAATTAATACAGGTCACACTGACTAATCACTCCTTAAACACACACTCTCTGCCTCAAACCCCCCAAACTTCTCCTTATCTGCCTCTGACTGAACTATCTAGACTCTGACTCACCCCTCCCTTCTAGTTTCTCTGGCTCCACCTCCCAACAGCTCCCATTGGTGCAGGCCAATATCTTTTTCATATATATGCTGAGGTATGTATGTGTAGATAGATAGATAGATAGATAGATAGATAGATAGATAGATAGATAGATAGATAGATACATACATACATACATACATACATACATACATACATACATACATACATACAGTGGTGCCTCGCATTACGATGTTAATTCGTTCCAGCAAAATCGCTGTAGAACGAAAACGTAATGTGAAATTAAAAAGCCCATAGAAACGCATTAAAACCCAATTAATGCGTTCCTAGGGGCTTGAAACTCACCGTCCAGCGAAGATCCTCCATAGCATGGCCATTTTCGCTGCCTGTGCAACGAGGGATCCGTCCCAGAAAAGAGCGGGGAGCCATGTTTTTTACCCGGTGGCCATTTTGAAACCGCCGATCAGCTGGCCAAAAATCATCGCTTTGCAAGAATCGGTTCCCGAAGCAGGGAATATCATCGCAAAGCGAAATTTCCCCATAGGAAACATCATTTTGTGATCGCTTTTGCGATCGCAAAACCTTGAACGTAAAGTGATTTGTCGTAAAACAGCGCTCGTAATGCGAGGCACCACTGTAGATAGAGAGATATAGAGATAGAGATAGAGAGATATATACACACACACACATACACACCTCCATGGATAGTGTGTGTGTATATATATATGTATAAAGGTATTGGCCTGCACCAATGGGAGCTGTTGGGAGGCGGAGCCAGAGAAACTAGAAGGGAGGGTGTTTGCTACAGGCACTTTCAAATTCTTGCCTTCCCAGTTAACTTGGAGCTTCCTCTCTGCTTCACTGTTTTTCAAGTGAAAAGTACAGACTGTGTTTTTAAAGGGTTTGGTTTCAGCAAATGGTTCTTATGATATAAGAAAAAGATTTTCTAATGCAGAGGTTAGCCAGTGCTCTGGTACTGAATAAAAAATATAGACAATAAAATGGGAAATTGGCTGTGATATTGGTTAACTTAAGTTTTGTAGATAAGATATAAAATATGGATAATGAGCCATTGAAAAGATTGAGATAGTTAGAGATAATGTTAGTATAGTGCAGGGAGCATAGGAATGTATAAGAGTACAGTGGTGCCTCGCTTAACGAGCACCCCGTTTAACGATGAATCCGCACACCGATGGAGTTTTTGCGATTGCAAAAGCGATCGCATTGCGATATTTTAAATGGGGGGAAACCGCATTGCGATGATCGTGGGGAAGTGCTTCCCCACAATCATCCCAAAGGCCCCGCCGATCAGCTGTGTTGCGAGGGGTGGAGAAAGAGAGCCCCGAAGCCCAGCTGATGGGCGCGGGTTTGGGAAACTGGCTTTCCTACGATCTTTGCAAACAACCGCTCATCAGCTGTGCTTCGGGCTGCTCTCTCTCCCCTCCCAGCCTGGGCTGGAGCTGGGACGGGAGAGAGAGCAGCCCGAAGCACAGTTAATGGGCAGTTGTTTGCAAAGATCCAGGGGAAGCCAGCTTTCCAAACCGCCGCCTCTGCGTGCTCTCCCTCTCTCTCCCTCTCCCCACCCCTTTCAACTCCAGCCTCGGCACGGAGACTGAGGTACCGCCACCACCCTGGCCAAGAAAGACCCTCTGCGCCTGCAGCAACCTTTGCTGCAAGCGCAGAGAGTCTTTCTTGGCCAGGGGCGGCGGCGGCGCGGTGCCTCAGTTTCCCTGCCGTGGGTAGAGCTGCAAGGGGAGACAGAGAGGGAGCGCACGCTGAAGTACAGCTGGTCCGTGGGGGTATGGGAGGCTGGCTTCCCCGGGATCTTTGCAAACAACTGCCCATTAACTGTGCTTCCGGTTGCTCTCTCTCCCCTCCCAGCTCCAGCCCAGGCTGGGAGGGGAGAGAGAGCAGTCCGAAGCACAGCTGTTGGGCGGTTGTTTGCAAAGATCACGGGGAACCCAGTTTCACAAACCGCTGGCTCCGCAAGCTCTCTCTCTCTCTCTCTTTCTCCTCACCCCTTTCAACTCCAGCCTCGGCATGGAGACTGAGGCACCGCTGCCACCCCGGCCGAGAAAGACCCTCTGCACCTGCAGCAACCTTTGCTGCAGGCGCAGAGGGTCTTTCTCGGCCAGGTGGCGGCGGCGGTGCCTCAGTCTCCCTGGAGGAAGCACAGTGGTGGTTCCAAAACGGTTTTGCCTCGCTTTAGAGGCACCCAAAATGGCCGCCGCTATGGAGGAATTTCGCTTTAAGGCAGGTTTTTAGCCCATAGGAACGTATCAAACACTTTTAATACGTTCCTATGGGCTTTTAAAAATCGCTTAACGATTAAATCACTTAGCGACGTTTTTCCTGGAACGGATTAACGTCGCTAAGTGAGGCACCACTGTATATAAATAAGAAAATTACTGTGATTGTACTATAACTTATATGTTTCTGTTCTGTTATTATTAATGGATTGTCAATAAAAAATTAAAGGAAAAACAAACACAACTCAGTAATCCATCTACATCTGTTTGTGGCTTTTGATACCATTTTATTAGAACAGATCTGTGAGATGGAAAGATGAGTCACAGTGTTATGGTAATTCCACTCTCACCTGTATAGTTGATTACTGATAGTAGCTTGCTGAAACCACGGCTGTTAAGCTGCGTGGTACAACAGGGTTCTATTCTGTCCCTCATGTTTTTTAAAATCTGTAGAAGAGGCTATCAGAATTGATGGAGGAGCTCAACTCCAAGGTGCTAGACCAGTGTAATAGGCAGGATGAGAGACAGACAGACAGTAAACTGAAATAGAATGTTGACACTGTCATGGGTTTGTGGCTCCATGATTCTTTGGTCCAAGAATCATGTGAGCAACGTGTTCCAGATAGAGTAGCAGCTTGCTAGATGGACATATAGAACTTGAATGAATGAATGAATGAATGAATGAATGAATATCAGTCCAGATGCAGAGACTATTTTCCATCTTAATATACTTCATATCAGTTTTGATATCAACACAATAAACGGAAAGGCTGACACTAGTCCCTGTTCTATTAGTATAACAGATATCCATCCTAAAAATGGGATAGGAGAGCTCTTAACAGTTGAGGGCCACTGATCCCACTTTCGTGAAGACCAGCAGTACCAGGTCTAATCCTATCACAACTGGGACAGATATACTCAGAGACATGAGTCTCCCTCTTCTGGGTACTACTCTCCCCAAACCACAGCCACCATCCACTTACTATCCATGGAGGTAAAATTGTTTGTTGCTAGTACCTCTGTCAAGTGAACCAGCAGAATCTGCCTCCTCCATGCAGACCTGCCACTCCTTACCTTCCACACAGTGACCATCTGCCCAGATAGATTTCTTCCTAAGGTGGTCTTCCACCTTCTATCTGTTGCAAATCTGGATACCACCAGGCTTATATCCCAGTTCGTCTACTCAACTGAACATGTGCTACACTCACTGGACATCAGAAAGGGTATTTCCCGTTGCATCTTGAGAACTGCCTCCTTCAGGTGTACTGAGACTACTGATTTGCTATGGATTATACAAAGACACAACTCTGGGAGGCAGTGGAAGACAGGAGGGCCTGGCGTGCTCTGGTCCATGGGGTCACGAAGAGTCAGACACGACTAAACGACTAAACGACGACGATACAAAGAAGGGTTACCAATCTCATCCTAAAGATTTGTCCAAGTGGATGTAATCAACAATAATAGTCTGTGATCAGCTGTCAAGCAGGCCGCTCTCAGTAGTTCTATGGGCTCACTCCACAAGAGAAATAGTGGTATGCACAGCCTTTCTCAGAGAGATTCTGCTCCAATATATTTGCAGAGCAGCAACCTGGGCACCGATGTCATGCTGCTGCATTTCTTAGCAAACATGGAACAAAGGAAACTGGAGGGAGAGCAGGCAGCATGTTTGGTGGGGAGGGGTGGGCTTCTGCCAAAAATCGGTATGAGAGCTAGGAAGGTCCTAGCTCTACATAGAGCTGCTCTTGAAGTTAGTATTGAAGCTCCAGCAACTTCAAAATGTGGCAGCCAGACTGATTAAATATACCAGGAGATATGAACAGAACTCCTCAGTCTGGGCACACCTTCACCGGCTCCCTCTCAGTTTCTGTGTCCAATTCAAGGTGCTGGTCACGACCTATAAAGCCCTAATTAGTTTAGAACCTTGATACTCGTTGAAACATTTCTCCCACAAAACACCTGCCTGACCGACCTTCTTCTTGCAGTCTATGATGTTAAAAATTGTGACACCTAAGGAGGCCAAGAGAGATAAAACCAGGAACTGTGTTTTTTTTATAGTGGCCCTTTCCCTTTGGAACAAGCTTCTGTCAGAGATTTGTCAAGTGCCTTCCCTCGCAGTTCTAAAGAAACTAATAAAAACAGTATGTTATGTTGTATTTGTGGTTTTACTACCTGAGATGTTCAAATGTTTTAAGTTGTTTAATTCTATTTAAAGATACGTTTTAGTGATAGGGTTTTATGTATTTTATGGTATTTATTGTATGGTAATTTTTTGCACTTGTTCATTATATGTCATTTAATGTGTTGTGAATCACTATGGGGAGGCATACAAGAATGAATGAATGATTAAACAAATAAATAAATAAATAAATAAATAAATGTTCTTTAAAGATGAACAGGTGGCTTTAAAAAAGAAACTTAAAGAAACTTATGAAAAAGAATCAAAATATCAATCATGGCAGAAAACTGATACAATAAGAAGCTGCTCAGAAAAACTCCAAATGACTCATCAAGCCAAGGTGAGACAAATTATTTCAGAACTGCTTCATCTATTCATTGTTTATTTAAAAGTCTATATTTTTATTTATGCCCTATCAGCTAAAACTGATGTCTGCTTCTAAAGTTTCTGTGCTGTGTTGAGCCTGTTTTTTCTCTCTCAGAATAGTAGACGTACATTGAGAGTGCTCCTAGGATTAGGCAGACAATCTGAAGGTTCTGAATTCAGTCCAAACATTTTTCTTTCTTTAAAAAAAATTTAAAATTCATTTTCATAGGGATAAGGGTTACGGTACAAATAGAGGGCCAGGTGGGGGGGGGGAAGGTAAGAAAGGGTAAAATTCCAGAGAGTGAAAAGTATTCTTACATCCACTTATACAGTTATATTAAAGATAGAAATCATACAAAAGAGAAAACATTATAACAATTTTTCATGATATTTATCATTACTAATTTTTATTTTCTTGGACTTTCTCTTTCTTTTTATCTTTAAGCTTACTAGTTTTATAGGTTTAATATTATTCTTCAGTTTTATATCTGTTGCTCTAATCAATGTTATAACCATTAGCTTGTGTTTATTTTATCATATATTCTTTCACCACAAAATACATTCTTAAATTTAATCTCAACTGCTCTGTCTCCATATTTGAACCAATATTTTGTGCCCCTCTTATGTTGTTTTTCATTTTCCATCTTATGGACCATGCATCCATTCTCAAGAGCTTCATCCACTTCATGTATCCACTCCTGTGTCCCATCTTCTGCAGTATGTGTCCCACCATCCCAGTTCCTCTCCCCCCACCATAGTAAAGTTCACCATCTGCTGTACGTCTGCTACTGACATCTCCATAAGAGGGATTAACAAATTAGCTCTCCACTGCATTGTACCTTCACCTTTTTCTTCTAGAACCTTCTGGGGTTTAAGAATAAAATTATCAGTCCCTGTTTGTGGTTTTAAAAAATTGCTTCCCTGTCGCAGTTTTACTTCTTTCTCAATCTTCACTGTAAGTTCCATTTGTGTCCCTATATCTTTAATTTGTTCAAATAGCCGATCCATCTCTGTTTTTATCTGGTGCGGTCCATTAAGTACAACATTTTGAATATTCTTGAGAATGGCTTTTTCCATAATTGGAGGTATTATCTGGATTTCTTTCCAGCTTGTAGTGACCACAATAGTTATTCACAACAGTAGCTTGGGGCAGAAGGTTGACAGGAAGAAGGGCTTTTCCCAAGGCTGTTTCTGGCTGCTTGACAGATTTAAATCCATCAGTAGTTTATAGTTATAGTGTCCTGCGGGAGAGTTTTATTGCCACAATTGAAGCAAAGTTGTTTTTTCTCACTCCCCCTTCCTCCTCCTTTCTTTCTGTTTCTCTTAGCCAAACCTCAGATGAAGGAGGGGGGGAGTGTTCATTGGTCTGGCCAGATATAGGTCTACTCACTTTCTCTGACAGATTACACTCATTCTCTTCATTGTTTAGGTCCTTAAGAGTTCCACGTGTAAAACAAGCCACTTACTTCAAATTTTGATCAAGATTATTTTCCAAAATCCTTCTGTACTTTTCTGCTCTCTGCCTTTGGGCCATTCACAGCTCTGTGCTAAAGATGGCACCCCGGTGGTTTCTGCTTTCCAGATTGCAACTTCAAAGAGAGGCCAATCCAGGAATCTCCTGGGCCACTTCCCTTCTCACTCAGATTCTGTTGCTTCAGATTTTCATTTCTCCTAGTAAAAGTCCTTTCCACACCCCAAGTTTGGAGGGGTTGAAACAGAGTGGTCTTGGTCAGTTTCATGAGCCTCCTGAAACCCAGATCTCACTGCGACAAAGCCCCAGCTCAATTCAGTCCAAACATTTTTCCAAGTCTACCTCAAAGAAAGTGTGATATTTATTTATTTATTTATTTCATTTATATCCCGCCTATCTAGTCAATTGTGACTAGAATTAGCTTCTATATACAATGCAGACATTCTTTAGGTTCTTTCAGTGCCCAGAATAATTGCTTAATATTGGGTTATATGATTTACCTTTTAATGCTAATGCAAAATGTAATTCTGTAGTCACCAAAGTACTTTGTTTATAGATGGCATTTTCAGATGCTTTGAGCACTGCAACAGAAGATAGAAACATCTGTACAAGTTTAACCACTGAGGCTAGTGAAGCTTCATCCAGTGTTTCAAGCGGTCAAACTGGACAGTTCTCTAGTTTCAGTTCTCCTGATTTACCAGCTGCTATTCGAACAGCGTTTGTGTTAGGGGTAAGAATGTATTTGCATGAAGTGTTTTAAACATGATGTCTGACACTGTTCTTTTCTGCCTATGGAGATTGCTTTTGTGGTTGTTTTGAGTGGTTAGCTGGGCAGGCTTTGTTAAATTTTAGGGCAAGGATAGGATCAGTTAACATATATGGAATTAAAAAAGGATCCAGTGTGCCAGTTTTTTTTTTCCTTTTTCCTTTTATCTGTACATCACAGATCTTTCCTAAAAATGATTTTCAAACATAGTTTGAGTTCTAGTTTTAGTTCAATTTTGAACTCCATATGTACATTTTAATTAATATGCATCAAACAAACACTACTGGAAATTGCACTCTATAAATAGCTTATTTGACTATTCATCCATGTGGGTGTGTATATCTGCTGGAGGTGTGCAGGTTCATTTTTGTCAAATACAGAGGCTGAAGACAGGTTTAGTTGGAGTAAGATTAATTCACCTTTGATTTATTTGCAGGCATTACACTACTAAAATGGGACACTCTGTAGAGCTCCAGTAGGTATATACGCCCACGTAGGTCAATAAATTAAACAATTAATAAAAGTACAGCTTCTCCTTCTCCTTTTTAGGAAGCCACACCAGTAGAGCATCCTTTTAGTGCTGTTAAACGTGAGCAACAGAAAAAATGGCTGGAAGAGCTTGATAAACAAAGAGAAGCTGACAAACTACGCAAAATAGAAGAAAAATGTAATTTATCAAAGGTAGTTCTGGTTTTGTGAATAGTGGTTTAAAAGAAGAAAGTAACTATAACTGAATTAACAAAAAACATTTTCTTCTCTCCATTAAAATGCAATAGGGTACAGCCAAAATCTTCTTGCCAAAAGGATGCAAGTTTTCATTTAGTATTGTGTTTGTCTAAGTCAGTGTATGTGTGCACACGTCTTTTCCACTACAGCCACTCATGAATAACTTGCGCATCCTAGTTGATCAAATGGCCCTAGTTAATAAAAATACTTTGAGGAAGAATGTACATGAATTGAGTCACTACAGGTATGGCCATGAGTCATTTGTCTAGGAGGAAGAAAAGGGAAGGATGTTCACTTCTCCATAGCATATTTTCTTTCATTTATACTCCTTCTTTTGTCTAAGGAAGATCAAGGATAGATGGCATTGGGGGATTATGAAAACCAAGCACATAGACTACGACTTCACTGGATTTGTTTAATTTTCAGCCCCAGTACTAGGAACTATAATGGAGAAAGCAGAAAAACAACACAAAGTATAGAATTTGCTCTGCCTATTCTTCGGCATTTAACTGTGAGCATTCAATAGATTTCTGCATTTTCTAGTGAATTTAAAAATGTAAATGAATGCTGTATAAGACTATTTAAAAGCAATGGTTCCATAAACATGCTTCTATAAGATGTTATTCATAAGTTGTTGCCACTTTGAAATAGTTGTGGTAGAAGAAGGTTAGTATAAACTTAAATATTTCTTTCCTTTGTAATTCCTTTGTAGGGTGAAGAGCATGACCATTGGACTTTGCATTTTGATTCTTTCAGGAACCATGCAAACTCTTTTTCACAATACCCTTTAAATACAACATACAAAAAACATCATGAAGCTTTGCACCTTTCACCAGAGCCCCAGCAACAGGCTGTTTTTACACCTACACCTACAGAGGGAGAGATGTTAGGAAAATCAATTGGAAACTGCATTTCAGAGCCAAGTCAGAAGGCCAGGTGAATGTTCCTTTTTTCCTGTCAAATTACTGCCAGTGTTCCTGTACCATTTTATGTAATACTGTAGCTGAAATCCTGTTGCATAGTATAGTAAGTCGCACTAGAGCAGGCCTATTTAGTCAGTGAGAATTTTGTGAGTCAACTCCATCGCTGCTGGATGCCAGCCCTCTTTTCCAGAAGAGCTGCTCGGCCCCCTCTGTGTCTGCAGGACCAGCTCCTGCTGCTCCGGCTGCCTCATTCCCTTTGAACATCAGCCACCTGGCCTAGGGAGAGAGAGAGCTCTTAGCCAGAGCTGCTTTTGGGACCTGACCAGACCAGCGTGCCTGCGTGAGGAGGAAGCCAGCGACCATCGGCCGGCCACAGCCACTGGGTGAGAGGCAGTGGACTGTGGTTGGGCCCCTGCTGGATGCCAGCCCTCTTTTCCAGAAGAGCTGCTCGGCCCCCTCTGTGTCTGCAGGACCAGGTCCTGCTGCTCCGGCTGCCTCATTCCCTGTGAACACCAGCCACCTGGCCTAGGGAGAGAGAGAGCTCTTAGCCAGAGCTGCTTTTGGGACCTGACCAGACCAGCGTGCCTGCGTGAGGAGGAAGCCAGGGACCATCGGCCGGCCACAGCCCCTGGGTGAGAGGCAGTGGACTGTGGTTGGGCCCCTGCTGGATGCCAGCCCTCTTTTCCAGAAGAGCTGCTCGGCCCCCTCTGTGTCTGCAGGACCAGGTCCTGCTGCTCCAGGCTGCCTCATCCCTCTCAACATGAGCCACATGACTTGGTGGGGGGGGGAGAGAAGGGGCTTTAGAAATGTTTTATTTTATATATGTTTTAAATGTTTTTTAAATTGTTTTTAATTGCCATCAATTAAGAAGAGACCCACAGCGGATCTAATGGAACAGGAAGGGGGGAGGGCGTTGGAGGGGGCAGCCATTGAGGTGGTGCTGGGTAGGGGAAGGAATGGCGGTGGGGGTAGAACATGCCTGCGTAGGAGAAGAGAGGTTAGATATCTTACATCTATCCCCTCTTCTAGTCCTACTCCCAACCAGATGGTATCAGGTGACCATATCAGCAAACCCTCGAGCCACACGGTGCTGTTGATGAACGCCAGGTCAGTACAAAATAAAACTGCCCTCATCCATGATGTAATTCTGGATGAGGGGGCTGACCTGGCGTGCATTACTGAGACCTGGGTGGGAGAGGAGGGTGGTGTTCCCCTCTCCCAGCTGTGTCCGCCTGGGTACTCGGTCCAGCACCAAGGTCGCTCGGAGGGTCGGGGAGGGGGAGTTGCTATAGTCTATAGGAGTTCTATCTCCTTGACCAGGCTTCCTATCCCTTTGAGAGGAGGTCTCGAGGGCCTGTATTGTGTGTTGGGCTCGCGAGACAGGTTAGGGATTCTGTTGGTGTACCGCCCACCCTGCTGCGTACCAACAGTCTCCCTGCCTGAGCTGACGGAGGTAGTCTCGGACCTGGTGTTGAGGACTCCCAGGCTGTTGGTGCTGGGGGACCTCAACATTCACGCCGAGGCTCCCTTGACTGGGGCGGCTCAGGACTTCATGGCCACCATGACAACCATGGGGCTGTCTCAATGTGTCATCAGCCCAACGCATGAGAAGGGCCATACCTTGGACCTGGTTTTCTCAACGGGACTGGAAGATGGTGGTTTGGATGTGGAGGGGTTGGTTGTGACCCCATTGTCATGGTCAGACCACTTCCTGGTCAAGTTTAGTCTATTAGCTTCTTCTTCCCTCTGCAAGGGTGGGGGATCTATTAAGATGATCCGCCCTCGGAGACTAATGGATCCAGATGGATTCCTGAATGCTCTGGGGGATTATCCGTCTGATATGGTCGGCGCTCCTGTCGAAGCTCAGGTCACCCTATGGAATAAGGAGATGACCCGGGCTGTTGACACGATTGCGCCTAAGCGCCCTCTCCTTGCTCGCCGAGCCCAGACAGCCCCTTGGTATACTTCTGAACTGCGGGCGATGAAGCGAGAGGGGAGACGGCTGGAGCGCAGGTGGAGGAAATCCCGCTGGGAGTCCGACCGAACACGACTTAGAGCCCATTATCGGGCCTATTTCGTGGCAATACGGCTGGCGAAACGGCAATATTTCTCCAGCCGTATTGCTTCCTCAGAATGTCACCCAGCCGAGCTGTTTCGGGTGGTCCAGGATCTTCTTCAACCGGGAAATCCGGTGGAGGTCCTGGACTGCTCATCAGCTCGCTGTGATGAGTTTGCAATCCATTTTGAGGAAAAAATTGCTCAGATTCGCAGTGGGTTGGACTCCACAGTTACTGCAGAATCAGAGGATGTGTCCAGCGCACCGTGCTTTGGTCAGGTATTAATGGATGAGTTTCAATTGTTGAGACCTGAGGATGTGGACAGGGTGCTTGGATCTGTCCGTTCTACCACCACTCCGCTCGACCCTTGCCCATCCTGGCTAATTAGAAGATCAGCCAGGGGGGTTCACACCTGGGTCCAGGAGGCCGTGAATGCCTCTTTGAGAGAGGGAGTGGTCCCTACCACCTTGAAAGAGGCGGTAATTCGACTACTCCTTAAAAAGCCAAACCTGGACCCAAGGCTGGTGGCTAACTACCGACCAATAGCGAACCTCCCTTATTTGGGCAAAGTGTTGGAGCGGGTTGTGGCCGGGCAACTCCAGGCGCTGCTGGATGAAACGGATTTTCTGGATCCATTTCAATCGGGTTTCAGGCCGGGTTTTGGTACAGAGACTGCCTTGGTCGCCCTGTACGATGACCTTTGCCGGGAGAGAGACAGGGGGAGTGTGACCCTGTTGATACTCCTGGACCTCTCAGCGGCTTTCGACACCATCGACCATGGTGTCCTTCTGGATAGGCTGGCTGGGTTGGGAGTTGGGGGCACTGTTTTACGGTGGTTCCGCTCCTTCCTGGCTGACCGTGTCCAGAGGGTGGTGCTGGGGGACAGTTGCTCTGCCCCATGGCATTCATGTCATGGGGTTCCTCAGGGCTCGATACTGTCCCCCATGCTCTTTAACATCTACATGAAACCGCTGGGAGAGGTCATCAGGAGGTTTGGGCTGAGGAGTCAGCAATATGCTGATGACACTCAGCTCTACCTCTCGTTTTCCACCAATCCAGGTGAGGCGGTTTCTGTGCTGAACTCGTGTCTGGACCTGATAATGGACTGGATGAGGGTCAATAAATTGAAACTCAATCCAGACAAGACGGAAGTGCTGTTAGTGGGTGCTTCGCCGGACAGGCTGGAGGGCCATCTCCCTGCCCTGAATGGGGTTACACTCCCCCTAAGGGACAGGGTCCGCAGCTTGGGGGTGCTCCTGGACCCCAGTCTAACACTGGAAGCCCAGGTGGACTCGGTGGCCAGGGGCGCCTTCCTCCAGCTGCGGAAACTATACCAGCTACGGCCCTACCTGGACGAGCGGAGTCTCATGACAGTTACACATGCACTGGTAACATCCCGTATAGATTACTGCAATGCGCTTTACGTGGGGCTGCCTTTGAAGACGGTCCGGCGACTGCAACTGGTTCAGAATCGAGCGGCGCGGCTGGTGAGTGGTGTGGCTGCCAGGGAACATATCAAGCCGATTCTGTACAAGTTACATTGGCTACCAGTTGCTGCCCGGGCCCAATTCAAAGTGCTTGTTTTGACATACAAAGCCCTAAACGGGTTGGGCCCTGGATACCTGAAGGACCGCCTCCTTCCATATGAGCCTACCCGGCAGTTAAGATCTAGCCAGGGGGCCCTTTTGAAAGAGCCATCCCTCAAGGAGGTAAGAGGGATGGCTTGCAGACAAAGGGCCTTTTCGGCAGCTGCCCCCAGACTATGGAATGCCCTCCCGACTGAGATTCGTCTGGCGCCGACACTGATGACATTTCGGCGCCAGGTCAAAACCTTCCTGTTCCAGAAGGCTTTTAACTGAAATAATATTAACTGTGGGTCTGATGGCAATTTTATATATATTTTAATTGTATTTTAATTGTACATATCTTTATTGTATTTTAAATGCTGTAAGCCGCCCAGAGACCTTTGGGTAGTGTGGGCGGCATATAAATTAAATAAATAAATAATAATAATAATAATAATAATAATAATAATAATAATAATAATAATAATAATAATAATAATAATAATAATAATAATAATAATAATAATAATAATAATAATAATAATAATAATAATAATTCCATTTATTAAAATAGATCTACTTTATTGTAATTCACTATGCTAAAATAAGTCAGAACTAAAGTAGGTGTATTTGCATCAGTGGAACATAACAGAGGAGTTGACGTGCCTAATCCCCACTGATTCAGTATGCCTATTGTTGCGCAGCTTGTTACACCATGCAAGAGGATTTCAGCCTGTGTGTTCCTTAGAGATAATGTTCAATACATTTATTTTAGTGTATCATTTATATGTACAATTAAGGAGTAATTTTCTTCAGGCTTGTTGTAACACAATAGTATCTGTGAACAAAATGTATGTTAAATCTGACTTATGGAGATCCTTTACAGAGTTTTCTAGGTAGTGATGACTCAGAGGTGCTGTACCATTCCCATCTTCTGGCGTACCCTGGGACTGTGCAGCTTGCCCAAGGCTACACAGGCTGGCTGTTCCTCCTGGAAGCACAGTGGGGAATCAACCTCCCAACATCTGGCTCCACAGCTAGATACCTAAACCACTGATCTATCCAGGCAGCTGCACAAAAATAATTTTGTAAAATTATTGCAAATTTTATTGCTGATATGCTGAAATGTTACATGGTCTTTAAACTACACAGAACATTGATACATTTGTTTAAATAATTGTGTCAAATTATTTTTCTATTCATGGTTTCCTTCTTTCTTATAATAATAAATGTTTTAGTACGGTCATTGACCAGCAAAAGTAAGCAACATTATTTAAATTAGGAAACATAAAATCAATCTAAAAACATCTATGTACATATATATATATATATATATATATATATATATATATATATATATATATATATATATATATATATATATATATATATATATATATACATATGTACATATATACATATGTACATATATACATATGTACATATATGTACGCACATATATATATATATATATATATATATATATATATATATATATATATATACACACACACACATATATATATATCTATACACACACACATACATATGTGTGTGTGTGTGTATAGATATATATATGTGTATATATATATGTGTGTGTGTATATATACAGTGGTGCCTCGCTTAACGATTTTAATTGGTTCCAAAAAAATCATTGCAATGGGAAAACATCGCTAAGCGAAACGCGGTTTCCCATTGAAATGTATTGAAAACTGGATAATCTGTTCCAATAGGAACGGATTGCCGTCCTTAAGCGAAAATCGCCATAGGAAACATCGCTAAGCGAAACGCGGTTCCCCAATTGAAATGCATTGAAACCCATTCAATGCATCTCAATGGGGGAAAAAAATTCAACAACAAATTTAAAAAGAGTCAGAACAAAGTCAAATTTGGTTAACAAAGGGTTTATTAAGTGCACTTTATGATTTCAAACATTTTACACAGTAAACTTTAACTTTATAACATTTAAAAAACAGCAAACATGAGGCTGTTTAAACCATCGTTAAGCGAAACGGGACCCAAAAACCTAATGCTCCGAAAAAGTCATTGCTAAGCAAATTCATCGTTAAACGAAGCGCTCGTTAAGCGAGGCACCACTCTCTGTGTGTGTGTGTGTGTGTGTGTGTTTGTGTGTGTGTGTGTGTGTGTGTAAACTACATTCATACATCTTATTAGATATCTCCTGCCTCCCTGTCATAGGCCTTGTCTATGGGTTATTGTAGCTTGCATAGAACAACAGAGTTGTTACTTAGAAGCTCATAGAGGCTGTATGATCATTAAGGCCTTTGTGTATACAGTTTACAGAAACTATAGGTGCGCTTTGGGTGGAGCCTTTCCTTCACAGATTTTGATTGCAGCAGCACAGAATTTATCTACTTTTGTCAACATATGTGAATTTTGGTTTAGCCCAGTATATCTGCCAGGACATTGCGCTGTCAGCAAGAGCAGTGTGTAATGCACCTACGATCATCCAGGAAATGCCCTTATGTAAGGGTTAACGAGGACTTCTTGAATACCAGAATAAAAAGCACAATGAAGTAACACATGGGAGATGGTTTCAATCTCACCAGAGTTACAAGGATGTATACGCTGGGTGTAAGGCGATGGCTTTGGAAGCTCCCGCCGCTCAGCTGGGCGAAAATGCCGGCTAGGGCTTTGGGAAGACCGCGGGGGAGCCCTCCCCGTGGTCCTCCCAAGGGCCCCATTTTCACACAGGTGATCGGTGGTTCCAAAATGGCTGCCCGCTGTGTTGCCTTGCTTTAGAAGCACTGAAAATGGCCGCCTCTATGGAGGATCTTCACATAACGGTGAGTTTTCCCTCCATAGGAACACATTAAACAGGGTCCTATGGGGTTTTTTTGCCCCGTATAGCGACGAATCCGGATAGCGACGATTTATCCGGAACGGATTATCGTCGCTATGCGGGCCACCACTGTAATACTCTGCCTAAGATTACTCTTGGCCTTAATGTATCCCATTCGTTGGATACATTCAACTGAATAGCTGTACCTGTTGATTTTATTGTGCATTACTCTCTTCCAAGGTGACTGACGGTTATCCTGTAATACTACTGAAGTCAGTCCAAAGGTTGAATGGTTAATTTTAGCCAAAAGTTAAAAATAGCCAGCCAAGCTGTCTTCAACCTTCAGGTAGCCCACTTCAAGCCTAAGGGCTGCATTGCATCCTCTTGGAACATGCAAGATAGCCCTCGCAAATTTAGATTGAACTACTTCTAACTGGATAAATGAAGAGTAGGGGCCCAATTGTGCCCATACAAGAGATGACTAAGGGTTTTGGCCTGGAACAATCTTAAGTGCAGCTGGTACGTACCAGAATTTGTGTAGAATAATTTTAGTGTAGAATAATTTTAATACAGCAAGGCTAGTTTTTTTGTGCTGCTTGTTCCACATTGTTAACATGAGCCTTGTGGTTTCCTTTGTACTGAGGGAGGACACCCAAATATTTTAAGCCTTTATTTGCTCTATCTGATGCCCATCAATTAACCACTTATAGATCCTGGGCCTCTGAGCAAACACTAAAACTTTGGTCTTCGAGTAATTTGTAGCATTTCCTCTTTACAGTATTGTGTGAGGACATGTGATGCTGTCTTTAGTCCTATTGGTGTCTGTGAAATTAAGACTGCATCATCTGCATATAACAGAAGGGCTGTATGTCTATTCACTAGTTTGGGGGGATGGAACTCTGGCTGGCTGGGAACCATTACCATTGAGTTGATGTAAAAGTTAAATAACAATGGAGCTAATATATACCCTTGCTTCACACCATTATAGGTAGGAACTTTATCAGACAAGTGTCCTTTCTTGCTGCATCTAATTCTGAAGATTGTATATTCATGTAGCTTATACATAAGCAGCAGAAGGCGTCGATCTATTGTGGAAGACTCTAACTTACTCCAGAACCTATTTGTGAAATTAAATCAAAGGCCGATCTAAGATTGATAAAGGCAGCAAATAAGGACCCTCGACATTTCTTAGAATACTTATCTACTAGGTGCCTTAAAATAAGGGCACGATCCTGTGTAGAATCCTACCAGATCTAAATCCAGCTTGTTCATCTGCCAGAACATTCTTTGAGTCCATCCAGTCTATCAATTTCCAATATAAATGTCTAGCATAAAGCTTATTAATTATGTGTTGCAAACTGAATTGCCTATAATTAGCTGGATTGTCTTTCTTGCATTTTTAATAAATGGGGATAAAAATGGCTGTGCCCCATTCAGATGGCATGTGAGCATTTTGGTCAATGTAAGTGAAAAGGTTTGCCAGAATTGGGGCTCACCATTCACAGTTGTTCTTAATAAGTTCGGGAGTAATACCATCACAGCCCAGGGCCTTGCCAATTTTCAATTGGTTCACAAGGTCATTTATTTCAGAGATTGATGCAGGGTGCCATTCTGATAGATTGATATATAAATGACTCACATGAAATGAGGGATTGGCATAAAGCTCATGGAAAGTGGGCTTTCCACACTCAAGCATTAATATAGCAGTCCATCCTAACTGAAAGATTATTGGTAGTTATTGTTATGGATTCCCAAAATGATTTTGTATCTTTCCCCCTGACTGCTTTGATGACTTTTTCCCATTCTATCTGTTGAGCTCTACTTTTTTTCTTTAATTAATTTCTTACAACCTTTCTTAAGTTGCAGCAGTTCCTCCACTTCCTTTGATGATAGATTTTTATTTTTATTTTGTTGCAATTTTGAAATTACCAGGGTTTTTTGCATCCATACACTCAAACCAGTTAGTCGTCCTCAACTTTTTTGGCACTGCGGACTGGTTGGGGGGAGCAAGCTCCATGCGCAAGGGGGTGTTGCTCCTGCGGGGTGTGTGTGTCGTGCTTGTGGGGGTGTGTGTTGTGCATGCATGACACACACCCCACATGTGCGTGCAGGGAGGTGGAGATCTGTATCCATGGCCCAATTCCGGCAAGCCCACGGACCAGCACCGGGCTGCAGAACAGGGGTTGATAACCCCTGAGTTATAGGGTCTACGCCTGATAGTATTGTTGAGTTGTTTGTACCACCTAAATCTACTAATTTATTTATTAGTATTTCGTACAGCACAGTTATGTTGCTACTTCAGCCCGCTTTGAGAAAGGTGGAATGGATCTCAGAGAACTAATTATTATTGAGTTGATTAGTAAAGTAAATTGAGGCTTTTCCTGACCATTTGATCCCGGAATTGGTTAGTATCATCTCAGGATTCATAGGCGAGGCCTTCTCAATATGAATATGGCATTCTTGTAACTTCAGATGCAATTTTAACGGCAGGTGATCACTATCAATCCTGCTGTCAATCACCAGATTGATGACAGTACAGTATTCAATATGTTATGGCTGACAATCATGTAATCTATGGTACTTATCCTCGTTCCTGACCAGAAAGAGAATTCCCCTGGTATGTCACCTGTAGTGCTTCCATTTAATATATGTAGGTTAAGCCAACAAACTAGCTGTGCCAAGTTAAGACCTGCATAATTACTGATGGTATCTTTAAAGAGGGGCCTAGTGACTGTGGAGAAGTGTAGTCCATCAGGAGGGCATAAGTTATAAGCAGCATAAAGAGCCAAGTCATTTGTACCCAATCTGGAATTAAAATCACCTCCAGTTATCATTTTGGGGTCATCATTAGTTAATAAAAGTTTTTTGAATATAAATTCAGGGTGTTGGCAAATCCATTCAATCTGGGCATTCAAACTCTATAATGACCATACTTGTTTAGGAGCCATGGAATATTCTTGAGGTCTGTCTTCTGAGCTTCTATATTTAACAGTTGACTCAAAGAGATCGTCACTGAGCTGTCTGTCTCTCATCTCTTTCTGTTGATTGGAACAGTTTGCAATATCACCTGAGTGCTCTGAAAAATCTTTGAGGATTTTGTCTCCCTTTTCAGTTGGGAAGCCAATTGTTGTGGTGCCAGTTGTTGCATGCTGTCTTTGCTGCTAAATCTACCAACTGCCCTTTCTTTGAACCCCCTGGTTTGTGTATTATCCATTGATTGAAGAAGGGTCTCAGCGAGTTTCCCCAGAGCACTTTCAACTGAGTTCATTTGATTACAGACCTGTTGTAAGTTTTTGAAGATGGCTGTTACTGTTCGAGCTGTTGAGAGACATTGTTTGGCTAGGAAGTTGGGATGGTTTCTTTCAGAGGAGAACAGTACTTTCTTGAGGGTAGGGGGTGTGTAAGGAGTAGAAATTGCAGATAAGTCACAAGCGCCCGGTGGGGAAGAGAGGGTTTCATTTCTCAACGAAGCAAATCTGTTGTTAGTGATAATGCTGGAAACTATAGGTAATGTAGAAAGGTTTCTTACAGGGCAATTGGATGTTACAAACTCATTAGTCTTCCATTGTTTCACCTCCCTTGCAAGGGCCTGCTCCGGGCTTGATCAGCGACGTTTACAGTTCAGCCCTTTCCTTTCAACAACTAGCTACCAAAAAATCCAACTCAGAGCTACAAGTGTAGCAAAAATTCCTGGCTGCAGTTCAGACATCAATACATTTGCTTAAATAATTGTGTAACATTATTTTTCTATTTATAGTTTCCTTCGTTCAATGACTGCACTTCTGGATCCTGCTCAAATAGAGGAAAGAGAGAGGCGGCGCCAGAAACAGCTAGAGCATCAGGTTAGAATCAGTAAACTCTGATAAGATGGTACTCTTTATTTCTAGTTTTTCTACCCAAGGCAACAGGGCATTAATGTCTGACCAGAATGAATGAATAGAGTACATAAAAAGAAGAAATGTAGCTAAGCTGTGACAAAATAGCTTTTCTCATAGACATAGTAAGAAACTGTTACCTTTTGAAAGAGTTATGGAGATATAAACTGGCTTAAAGAGGACTGTTGTGGCTGTTTTCACGAGACTTATAGCATGCGTAAGTATTTGATGAAAAGCCTGTTTAAAGTAGTAGCAGGTTGTTTAAAGTAGCAACAGAACAAATGGACTCTCTATTATGGTTTTCTTCTGAAGTAGTGGCTTGTAAAATATAAAAGCCTATGTCTTGCCTGTGTTAAATGTATTAGAATGTACTTTCCATTGAATACAATTAACATTGAATCTGAATGGGGTTGGAAATGTCTTTCTAATATACTGTGAAGGGTTGTTTGGTTGGGCTTCCCTTTTTTTTAATAAAACAACATCAGACACTTTGTCAAATAGCTTGTTGTCATTTGTTACTTCACCCAACGGGGTTTTAACCACAACAGGTTTGTTCAAACTATTCTCTTGTTCGAGCAATGGCTCTCGCAAGGGCAACCAAAAGCTTTCTTCCATAATGTTTCCCAAACTCTGGTCCCATGGACCGGCACAAACTTGTCCCTGACCCTCAGTTCCCAAACCATGGTCAGTTGCACTCAGAAGCAGGAGGGTCTCTTCATCTCCCATCCATCCCCAGGACGGGTCTCCCTCTCTTGTCGGGTCGCCCCAAGGTCCAGAAAGCATCCCATCTTCCTCAGCTCTTCTAAATGCCATGCCCGGCCAGCCTCTCTTTCTCTAGCAATAGCTTCTTTCTCTTCCCTGATTTTTCTTCTCCATTCACGAGTCTCAGACTCACCCCAGCATGATGGTTTTTGGGGCAAGCCTTTCTTCCTCCGACTCTCAGCTTCAGCTTTAGGTACCTGGACTTGTTCCCATTTTCCCGTCCACGGGTCCTTCATCCAAATCCACTCCCAACCTCCTGGGATGTTGTCCCATTCTGCCTTGATCTCTCCCAGCCCCCCTTCTTCCACCACCTCATGAACCTCTTTCCTTCCCGCCAATTCTTCCTTGAAAGGATTAGTTATTTTTAACCCTTTCCATCTCTCTTCCAGCTCTCGGGTGTCCACCGCTTTTGACACCCCTTTCCCCTGTAGATTTGCCTCCTCTAAATCATGGGTATCTGAACCTTGATCTCTTTTACGGCTTAAGGTAGTCAGTGGACTGGTCTGGGTTTGTTTGGAGGTCTTAATGAGAGACGGCTCTACCAGAAAGACCCGGAACTTCTGGTCTTTCCCTTCACATATACTTTCAAAATAATTGAAGACTTAACATTGCAGAAGCTAAAAAAGAGAAGAGTAGTTGTTTGTTTTTATAAATGCAGATAAACCCAGATAAATGCAGCCTTAATAATTGTAATACTGACAGAGGGAGTAAAAAGTCTAGTATTATCGACAGAATAGTTGAGGTAGTTGAAAATAGAAAAAATATATTAATTTAATACATTATGTGTATAGATAAATTACATCGGTCATATACATCTCTCTGACAGCAATGTCCAACTTCCTTTGTTTTGTCACTTGACTAAGTAATGTTTTCTTTAAATCATCACAGGAATAAACTATTTTAATAATCTTTCATTCCTCTCTGCCTTTTGCTGCCACTCACCTTCATTTGCCCCTGTGTGTGTGTGTGTGTGTGTACAGTAGTGCCTCGCATAGCGAGGTTAATCCGTTCCGGATTAACCTTCGCTATAGCGAAACATCGCTGAACGGGACAAAAAAAGCCATTGGAACGCATTAAACATCGTTTAATGCGTTCCAAATCGGCCCAAAACTCACCGTTCAGCGATGCTTCCGGGGTCCGGCAGCCATTTTCGCGCCCTCGGTAAGCGAGGGGAGGGCGCGAAAACGCTGCGTGCGGCCATTTCGGGCGTCCGGCAACAGCTGATCGCCCGAGGGCAAGAGGAGGAAGAGGGAAAGGGGGGTGGACGCACGAGCGCGCGCCACTTCCTTTCCTCTGCCTGCCTGCCTGCCTGCGTTCCTCCCCAGCGGCGGCAGAAGAGGGAGGAGGAGGAAGAGGGAAAGTGTGGGGGAAGGAGGACGAAGAGGGAAAGGGGGGCGGACGCACGGGCGCGCGCCACTTCCTTTCCTCCATCTGCCTGCCTGCCTGCCTGCGTTCCTCCCCAGCGGCGGCAGAAGAGGGAGGAGGAGGAAGAGGGAAAGTGTGAGGGGAGGAGGACGAAGAGGGAAAGGGGGGCGGACGCACGAGCGCACGCCACTTCCCTCCCTCCGCCTGCCTGTCTCGCCGCCTGCTTTTCTCCCCGGCCAGCACGGCCCCGCATCACTCTCTCAGCGGCGGCGGCGGCTCCTTCCGACGGGCCCCCCACATGGAAGATCAGTAAGTGAGTTTTGCCCATTGGGGCCAACGCTATGCCTCCGCATTAGCGATCCCGGAAAAGGATCGCTATGCGGATTCGTCGTTATACGGTGCGCTCATAATGCGAGGCACCACTGTATTTGTCATTTCGCTCAGGACCTTGTAACAGTAGGCCATATAATCAACTCTCGGTTATTCAGCAAAATCCTTCACTCTAATACCTCTTTCGCAACTCTGATTTCTCTTTTACACTCAAGACTCCAAAACCTCCCTCTCCCCACTCTCGCCACACCAGATGCAAGACTAGCTCACAAACCCACTCCTTATCTAGTTTCTTTCCCAGTCAGAACCATTCCTTTACCAGCATTTCAAGTTCTTCGCTCACCCCGTTCCATCACATACAGTGGGGTCTTGACTTGAGAACTTAATCTGTATTGGAAGGCGGTTCTCAAGTCAAAAAGTCTGTAGGTCAAGTCTCCATTGACCTACAGTGCATTGAAAACCGATTAATCCCGTAACAGGCCGTTTTTGTTCCATTTTGGTTTTTTTCTGGTCTGTAAGTCAATTCTCAGGCTGCAAGTCAAACCTAAATTTTGCGGCCAGAGAAGTCTGTAACTCAAAAAGTCTGTAAGTCAAGCCGTCTGTAAATCAAGGGTCCACTGTACTTAAAAAACCATATACAGTGGTGCCTCACATAATGGTGATAATCAGTTCAAGGAAAATCACTGTTAAGCGAAAACATCGTAATGCGCAAAAAACCCCATTGAAACTCATTGAAACCCCTTCAATGCGTTCCAATGGGGTCAAAACTCACTGCCCAGCGAAGATCCTCCATAGGGCAGCCATTTTCGCTGCCTGTCTTACGAGGAATCCGTCCCAGAAAACAGCGGGGAGCCATTTTGTTTACCTGGTGGCCATTTTGAAACTGCCGATCAGCTGTTTAAAAAACGTCGTTTTGTGGAGAATCAGTTCCCGAAGCAGGGAACCGATCATCGCAAAGCGAAAAAACCCCATTTAGACCATCGTTTAGCAATCACAATTGCAATCCCAAAAAGATCGTTGTAATGCGGGGCAATCGTAATGCAGGGCAATCGTAAAGCGAGGCATGACTGTAAATACGTTTAAATATAACCAGGCATCATAGACTCCTACCTGTCATTTTGATTTGTTTGATTGATTGATTTGATTGATTTATATACTGCCCATCTGGCAGCCAGGGCCACTCTGGGCGGTTTGCAGCTGATAAAACAACAGAGCAACAAAATAATACATATACAAAATAATAATAGTACAACTGGGGCAGAAATCAAATATCATAAAGTGCAGTAAAACAAGTACAATACAATAAATTACAGTTAAAAGCATAAAATATGAGAGACCATAAGTGTGGCAGTGTGATGGATGATAATTTTGCATACACTGTTGTACCATACAGCTGTTTGTTCAGAGAAAGCCTGCTTAAATAGCCAGGTTTTTAACACCTTCCTAAATGTACCCGGTGAAGGGACCAGGCGGAGTTCAGGTGGAAGAGAGTTCCATAGTTATGGAGCTACTGCTGAGAAGGCCTGATTTCTAGTGGTTGTTTTCCAAGCCTCTCAACTGTCCTGCCTGGGATGATCTTATAGGGTGGGCAGATCTAACTGGAAGGAGGTGCTCGGCCAGATATTGAGGTCCCAAAACGTTTAAGGCCATATAGGTTAGCACCATTACCTTGAAACTGGTACGGAAGCAAATGTGGTCAAGGTAGGGGTGACCCACTTTAGGTGGAAATAAGCGGAACGGACCACAGATGCTACCTGTGATGCCATTGATAGCACTCGGTCCAAAAGTACACCCAAGCAAGAGTAAAGAAAGAGTACCCCCCTCAAAGACAGCAAATTTTAGCAGCTTTTCACCATGCATTTGATTTTTTTTAAAGAAAGCCATAATGGCTCAAGTGGAAGAAAAGCAGAAGAAGAAACAACTTGAAGAAGAACAAAGAAAACAGGAGGAGCAAGAAGAAGAGTATCGCCTTGCAAAAGAACAGGAAGTGATGAAGAAACAGTTTGAGGAAGATCTACTCAGACAAAAGCAAAAAGAGGTACACATCTCACATAGTACTAGTGTAGCATATAAATTGAACAATTTGTCAAATGACGGTGGGTTAAAAAAAACAATTTACAAAATACTGGTTCTATTTTAAAAAGGGGGAGGAACTCATTTTGCTTTGTTAATGGCTCTGAGTTTGCTTTCAGTTGTGAATAAAAAAAAAAGCTGCCATGGCATTTTTTCTTTTGAGTGGTAGTTATTCAAAAAGCCTTCTTGAGGGCAGCAATACTACTGCTCCCAAGGAAGCACCGCAGCACCTTCTTTTTAAATACATTCACAACAGGAAGCAAGGCTGGAGCTCAGATACACACCCTTAGAGCTAGCCCCTGATCCAGATGAAACAAAAGTCTGTAGGTGTGGGTTTGTGGGGTGGAGCTCTTAGAATTCTGCTTGGGCAATTCTTGAAGAACTGTGCATAGAAGAAATTGGGTAGGTATATAGTCCAAACAGCAGTACCTTGTCTGAAAACACTTCATTCATCATTCTAAAAGAATTTAATATTCCTTTTTTCCTCCTCACATACATAAAAACATAAAACCATCAAAAGGTATTGGGGGAGGGCCTGTGCCTTAATTTGTAGTTTTGTTTTTGTTTGGAGCTGCTGGGTCTTGAACTGGGAGCTTTTCAGGTTATGTTTAACTGCCCTGTGTGCTGAGCTGCTTAACTGACTGCAGCAGTCTCTACAAAGAGCGTAATATTTTCAGAACGTGTGCTGAGCCCACTTGTGCAAGTTGGCTGTTTTGTTCTCTTGGACAGGAAGCAAAATGTGTGCTTCTAGTTCTGTTAAACCTTGTTGAATCAACAATATCAGACCTAGATATTGGGTGCTAGAGAGAGAGAGAGAGAATCCTGTATAAATTCCATAGATCTCCAAGGGTGGGGTGGGGGAATAAAAAGCCTGTATTTGCCACAGCTGGAATTTATTCCAATTAAGGATTAATCCCAGATTGAAACAAAACAATCTCAAGCATATTAATATTCATCTGAGTATCAAGGTATTAATCTGTTCATTGTTGCAATAATTCCAGGCAACATCATCTTGCCTATTTTTGAAAGCTTTATTTCTCTACATTGCTTTTATGTTTCATATGCATAAAATAGTTCAGAATTGTTGTAACGTCCAACAGTCTTACAGTTGTTAAGAAAACTATAGGCACGCGTACTTAAAATATATGAATACTGAATTTAGGTTGTTGGCAAATATTTAAGTCATAAAATATAAAATATAGGAGCATCCTGGGACTGTGCAACTGCTACACAGTCTACTGTACTTGCTGGCGTACAAGACAACTAGGCGTATAAGACCACCTCCCAATATTTCCACTCAAAATATAGAGTGGACGGCTCTGCTGCGGTGCAGGCAGCGGCTGCCCGGGGCTCTGCCTGGGCCCACCCTGGAAGTTTATGGCCAGCGAGGAGGAGAGGAAGCGGGCGGGCGGCAGCAGTGGAGGAGGAGGAGGAGGGGAAGCGGCTTTCAGGCGGCAACCGGGCAGCTGGCTCAGCGGCGCGGGGCGGCGGGCAGCCCGGCGGCGGGCTCTGGCTGCTCAGGCATGGCCGGCTCTGCTTCCCTCCCTCCATCCAGCCCAACTGGCTGCCTGCCCACCTGCCTTCCTCCCCGGCCGGCACAGCCCTGCATCACTCACTCAGCGGCGGCGGCTCCTTCCTGGCCCAACTGAAGTGCATCTGGCGTATAAGACGACCCCCCCACTTGGAGGCATGTTTTTGGGGCTAAAAAAGTCATCTTATATGCCGGCAAATACGGTAGTTCTTCTCCTTGGAGGCACAGTGGGAAATTGAGCTGTCAGCCTTTGGCTTTGCGGCAAGACACCTAAACCACCGAGACAGCTAAGCCACGTTAAAGTCCATTGTTGATTTTCTGGTGCTGCTTCATTATATTCTTCACTCCTCTTATGATGTTTCACTCCTTTTTGAGAGGTATCTGTTCCCAACTGTTTTATTCTCTTATCTGGTCACCGAAGTTTTCTAACAGTAGAAATTTCTATATGTTCTGATACAAATCTTTGTTCACTGCAATCTGTTCAATTTCCTTAAGTTCGCAACCTTTTGCGAATTTAAGGAACATAACAAAAATCTTTGTTATGACTAAGTTTTATCTTTACAAGACTAGTATTTAGTATTTTTGTTACTTATCAATATCATAATAATGAAATTCCAATTGTTCTTTACACTTTCTCAAAATATGGCACTATTGGGTTACAAAATATTCTTTTCTCCATTCAGCTGCCAAATGTTTTTCCTTTGAATCACATCAACCGCCTAGAGTGGTCGCAATGACCAGATAGGCGAGGTATTAAATAAATAAATAAATAAATAAATAAATAAATAAACAAACAAACAAACAAACAAACAAACAAACATATTTATTTATTTATTTATTTATTTATTTATTTATTTATTTATTTATTTATTTATTTATTTATTTATTTACATGCAAAACCTGTCACACAGTGAATGAAATACTTTAAAGCCATGTTATCATTTCACTGTCCTTGGTCTCAGCAGGATGGAAATAACATGCTTGTTTTTGGAAACAACTGACTCAAAATCACATTTTAAAAGCATTTTCATTTTTAAAGTACTTTTCCCCTTCAATTCCTTAATCATTTCAACACTCCATAAACTCAAATTTCAAATGATGACAGAGGGGATTTTCCTATACTCTGGTGTATTTCTATATCCTTTGTGCTCTTGTCTCCTAGTTTAATTTTATGTTATGCTTTGATCCCAGGTTTAGGTTTCTCCTCCAGCTCATGGCTGAAACTGTTACCCAAAGCCCAGCCTTTGGCATCATCCCTGTCCAGAAAATCTATACTCCATTAGCTGATACAAGGATATAGTTTTAAATGAAAATCTCTTTTCAAGATGTCAGTATAAATATATGTTTCTTTTCACATTTTGCCTCCTTTAAAAATCCACATAATATGCAAATCAAATGGGTTGTGTTTATGACAACTTCAAGATTTCCTTGTTCCTGTGTTAAAACTCTCCTGTCTGTATCTTCTTTCTCATGTTAGGAAATGATGATCCTTAAAACTAATGAACTATATCAGACAATGCAAAGAGCTCAGGAGCAGGCTCAGAGATTAAAACAGGAACAGCGTATTAAAGAACTAGCTGAGAAAGGACATGATATTTCCAAACTGCAGAAGAATTTTGGTGGTGGTAAGTACCAGCTTTGAATTGTATTATTATGCAGAGCTGAGCAGATCTATCTCTCATTGCTACTGGGTAACTAAACACAAATAAAATATATGCTGCTTTCTACTGTTTTCGATTACTGATTTTCAAAGGCCCGTGGTTGTCATAAAGCCTCGGTTATGTATCATACCCTACTGTAGTGGTCCCTAACCTTGGGTCTCCAGATGTTCTTGGACTTCAACTCCCAGAAATCCTGGCCAGCAGAGGTGGTGGTGAAGGCTTCTGGGAGTTGTAGTCCAAGAACATCTGGAGGCCCAAGTTTGGGGACCACTGCCCTACTGTGTTGTTGTTGTTGTTTAGTCGTTAAGTCTTGTCCGACTCTTCGTGATCCCGTGGACCAGAACATGCCAGGCCTTCCTGTCTTCCACTGCCTCCCGGAATTTGGTCAAATTCATGCTGGTAGCCTCAGTGACCAACCATCCCCATTGTCGCGGGTACACATACTGGTAGCCCCACTGTCCAACCATCTCGTCCTCTGTCGTCCCCTTCTCCTCTTGCCTTCACACTTTCCCAACATCAGGGTCTTTTCCAGGGAGTCTTCTCTTCTCATGAGATGGCCAAAGTATTGGAGCCTCAGCTTCAGGATCTGTCCTTCCAGTGAGCACTCAGGATTGATTTCCTTCAAAATGGATAGGTTTGTTCTCTTCACAGTCCAGGGGACTCTTAAGAGGCTTCTCCAGCACCACAATTCCAAAGCATCAATTCTTCGATGGTCAGCCTTCTTTATGATCCAGCTCTCACTTCCCTACTGTAACTAAGCCTAATGATATGTATTTGGAATAACTGCATTCCTTTCAATGTCCTCCTGAACTGTCCCCTCCCAACAGCTTTTTGGCACTCATTCAGGACAGCAGGAAGTATATTAAAATGTTTAGGAATATTAGGAGCAATTATTCAGTTGCCACTTCAATGTGACATGCATTCTTTCTCCCCTATTGCCACTGCAAAAGCTGAGTGAATCCACCACATAGCCAAATCTGTCTATATGCTGACATAGTAGTAGTAGTGAAACTTCAGGCTTGGTGTAGTCAAGATGAGTAGAAATACAATAATCCCTAGTTCCTTATTTTTAACTATGCTGTCAGTTCAGAACTGTTTTATTTCAATGTTGAAACTAATGAATTATGGCTATGAAACATAACATGAATTTTAAGCTTATGGCTGGAATTCTGTTGTATAACTTGTGTCTGTCAAAGGTGATGCCACTGTCAAAGGGAGGTTTTTTAGTTTGGCAATTAAAAACTTCTTACTTCTTTCCCATGGCTTTTCTGACTCCTATGTAATCCCATTCATTGCATAGAAGCTGTGGAGGAATTACTGAAAATTTCTGCTGCTGTTAGCAGAAGGGGAAAATTTTGGTGAGTAAAGATTTCCTTCTTCCATCTCACAGTTCCCATGGGAGTCGGGAATTTCATGGGGCAGAGGTAGGAAGACCTTAATTATTGAAAATCACCCTCTGCTAGGGACATCATCACCCTTCAACCAGTGTAAGTTATGCAACAGGATTTCAGCGACTGTGAGTGAATATAGAGCATTATTTATTGTAACCACATTTTTCCCTTTCCTGTAGGTGATACATCATATAACACTTCTTATACTGACTTGAATGGATTTTTGGATGTGACTGATCACTGTTCTGGAATAAATAGTAATATAGCACATCCAGAGAGCAACACTGTTCTCTCTCCTCGAAAGGACACTGCTGTTCAGACAGGTATGCAAATTTACTAATTAGCTGATCTGTATGCATACATAAATATGTATAGCAGTTATAGTAAAATAGGATTTTAGCAAGTAAAAATTCCATATTGGTGTTCAATAATGAGGCATTATTTCTTTAGGAAACATCTTGATGAAGTAGGTTTAGTGTGAAAAACATAATGCACATTTTCTCTTTGTAGTTTTAATAAGAGCTTTAGAAGAACAAAACAATAGCCTGAACAATTAAGAATATTTATTGGAATTGGAATTTTTCTATTTAAGAAATGATATAATGATGTATATAATGTAATTTTGAATCATATTTGACCCATTCCTGAAAATAGTGATATAGTTTAAGAAAAGTATTAATCAGAATACAGTATATAGTTAAGCCTCAGTGATTACAGCAGAAAGACTAACAGCAATTTTTATCAAAGACAGATGTCCCCCAAAAATCTCAAAGTGCAATGCTGGTAGTGTTTTGTTAAAATGCAGAATTTCTAAATTAAATGGAATAAAGTTCTGGAAATTTCAGTTTATATGACCGCAGTATTGACCACTTTAACTTTGCTATCTTGAGGAATCTCTTCAGTATAGATATCAAGTAGGATTTGCAATAGGCATGGAATACTCTTGTACAGTATATAAGGCAAACATCCATCCATATCTTCTAGGATATTTTATTCCATTTTCTCCTTCTCCCCAATTCTTTCTGTTACTTACTTTCCTTGCTGCTGGAATGTCTTATTCTGTAGCCACTATTCAGTCATCACTGGACCATTTTGAGTATTTGGTCACCCTGCATTTTACTCTTACACAATCTTTTGTGCCTTGGCAGACTTAGAAGTTTCACTGAGCGTGATAATATTCTCAGATGCTCCATTTGATTACAATCCTGTTTATACTAGCTGAATTTGCTACTATAGGGTATGAGGAAGAGGCTTATTGTCTTGGAATTTTTTGCACAATTAATTGTGAATTTTACACTGTAGAATGACTAAAGCTACTAGCAGGCTGCTGTATGAAATCATTCAAACATACAGTGGTACCTTGATAGACGACGACCCCGCTAAACGATGAATCTGCATAACGATGACGTTTTGCGATCGTTATAGTGATTCGCAAAAGAGTGATTTCAATGGGCAATTGTCACTGGACGTTGATTTGGTCCGTGCTTCGTGGACCGTTTGTTCGCAAGATGACGATTTCTACAGCTGATTGTCGGCTTCGCAAAATGGCCGCCCTGTGTTTTCCGGACCCATGCTTTGCAGGACAGCCATTTTTACAGCAAAATGGCTTCCCTATGGGCAATCTTTGCTGGACGGCGAGGTATTTTCCCCATTGGAACGTATTAAACGGGTTTCAATGCATTCCAATGGGGAAAGGGTTTTCGCATGACAATGATTTCGCTAAACAGTGATTTTCACAGAACGAATTATCGTCGTCATGCGGAGCACCACTGTATTATGATATTGAAGCTACAACCCTGTACCTGCTGTTAAGCAGCATGAAGCTGAAATGACTATAAAGCCTTATAGATGCTCTAAAAAACTCAAAAGAGCGGGTGCTATTTGACTTCCATAAATAAATCCAGTTGTAAGTCCCAAGTACACCAAGCACAAATGTTGATTTGAGCTCCGCCGAACCTCCCTGGGTCAGTGGGTAGCCCTTTCTCCATGTCTGCATCCAGAGAGTCAACACTAGAGTTAACAACAACAGGATTTATTGAATCAGAAGGCAAATCAACTCTGAAGAAATCAACCAGCATTTCATTTCTGGGGCTGGTTGGCTTCACTAGCCTGGCCCAGGTCAGCCTCTTTCCTTGGCTCCCCTAAGTGATTGCCACTGGGGCGTTAGGAGCTAACATCCTCCTTAACATTGGGCACCAGATGGTTTTGAAATTGGTGGCCCAGAGAAGCAAAGGCCTGTAACATGCATAATGAGAGCAAGGCATGTGGTATATCACTGGCCCTCCAGCTGGGCACTAGGATGTTCTCATCTGTTGCTGCTTCTCCTAGAGATGCATCAGTGGGCCTTCTGGCATTGTTGTCTCCAGTGCCATAGCTAGGTCATAGTCGGCTCTCCTTCAGTGAGACAAGAGAAGGCTCCACTGTGGGCATCTCTTTCCCTGTGAGATGGAGGAGGAAGGCAAGGATACTGATGTTTGGGTCCCACCCCCTTTGGGACCCTGAACTTCACCAGTTCCCCTGTCCAAGTGTCTTCTTTTACCACATAATCCTACTCTCTGGGGGGATTCATGTGAATCTCCTTCAACCTCCTAGACCTCCCCCACTCCTCTTAGGCATCTCCCAAAGTCCCTTCCTCCTCCAAAATCAGAGGAGACTCCTTTCCCTCTCATTTTCTTGCTGCCTTCTCCCCCAGTTCCTCCCTTCTATCCCCTAGCACTCAACCTCTCTGCCTCCTCCTCTCTCCTGTAGAGAATGTTCTGTTGGGATCAAATTGGCTGCAATCTTTGGCCTTTGGGTAATAAAGTCTGTCCTAGGGTAGGGCCTGCTACATTGCCTCTGGTTTTGGCAGGAATATTCAAGCTTACCGGAGGGCGGGGATTGTAACGTGTAGCCTGCATAATTCTTGAAACTGCCCAGAGAGTGCTTTAAGTGCTATGGGGGAGTATTTAAACGGCATGCTTTGCTTATGCTTCTCCATTTGAGTTGCACTGTTCTTCAGGACACATGTGAACTCAGAGGACTCCTCCTTTGCCTCTTGGGAATCATGTACATCGCCATGTCTTGCAGCCTGAGTCTGTCCTGCACAACGTCCCCTAAAATGCTGGTATGGCATCCTATTGGGGCCCTGGCTAGGGCAGATGGCCCACTCAAGGTGTCCCACTAACCTCCTTGTAGTCGATTTATCAAAAACTTTTGGAGGAAATGTATCTGTTCTCACTGGATGAATGTTTTATGATTCCTAAGTTTGGGGGGATGAATGACATTTTTGAACTATGAGAGAGAGCTAACGTTTTGAATGTTTATTTAAAATACCTTTATTTTAAAATACCTTTATGTCCTCTTTTGTTAGTAAATGTGCAGAGTTTTGTCCCAGTCCAGTTGAATCACACATACAAATAAAGCTTCTTCCAACATCAAGTATATTTACAATATATACAGAAGTTTTTGGCAGTACAAACTGGCAGCATGACATTCATCAGAAGAGATCCTACATCTTCTCCACATGTCCACAGTTATACACATGCACAATTTACATATAGCTAATAAGTAAGGACATTGCATCACCCCAGACATTACTTCATATAATACACATTCTGCATGATTCACCTTTTTGCACACCTGTCAAATGTGGCTGCTAATTATTATAGGCCGTGTTCTGACTCAGTGTGGAAATTATCCTTGACACTCCTTCTAATTTGTACCTGAGCAGAACTCTTTAGTTAGTTCTCTGTGTCTTTGCACATTCAGTGGTTTAAGTTAGAATGTCTGCTACATTTTCTGTTTCACAATACTGCAGTTGAATTAGTTTTTCTTTTATTGCTTCTCTAACGTTGTGATATTTAATATCAATGTGTTTGCTTTTGCTTCTCATTTTTTTCTGTGGTTGCCATCTGTATACATGTAGTGTTGTCCTCAAACACTGTTATGGCCTGATCCACTTTAATTTTCAGATCTGTAAGCACTTGCTTATACCACACCAGCTCTGAACACACTTCTGAAAGAGTAGCAAACTGTGCTTCAGCAGTGGATGTGGCAACAGAACCTGGCTTCCTTGATTTCCATTACAGTCTAAATTGGGCACAAGCAAAACACCATGTACAGTGGTGCCTCGCTTAGCGATTGCTTCGTTTAATGATGTAATCCCTTAATGATTGATTTTCCAGAGCGATCTTGCGCTCCGTTTAACTATGTTTCCTATGGGCGAATTTCGCATAGCGATGTTTGGGACCTTGCTTCACATAGCGATGACAGTTTGGGTCCCCCTGTTTCGCTTAACGATGGTTTTGACAGCCTCGTGTTTGCTGTCTTTTAAATGTTTAAAAATGTTTAAAAAAGGTTTAGAATGCTTGAAATCATATGTGAACTTAATAAACCCTTTGTTAAACTAATTTGACTTTGTTCTGACCCTTTTTGAATATGTTGTAATTTCCCCCCCCATTGAAATGCATTGAATAGGTTTCAATGCATTTCCATTGGGGAACCGCGTTTCGCTTAGCGATGTTTCCTATGGCGACTTTTGCTTATGGACGGCAATCCGTTCCCATTGGAACGGATTATCTGGTTTTCAATGCATCTCTATGGGAAAATGCGTTTCGCTTAGCGATGTTTTCCCATAGTGATTTTTTTTGCACCAATTAAAATCGTTAAGCGAGGCACCACTGTAGTTCCCTTTCCAAACCTGAAATGTAAATTGTTCCTTCTCCCATAACTGACTATTTCTCTCCATTCGCATAGCTGTGTTTTGAAGCACCTAGGGAAGAAAATACAGTGGGGTCTCTACTTAAGAACTTAATCCGTATTGGAAGGTGGTTCTCAAGTGGAAAAGTTCTTATGTAGAATCTGCATTTCCCATAGGAATGCATTGAAAACCATTTAATCCGTATCTGCTCTTTTCCGTCCATAGAAACTAATGGGAAGCTGCTATTCCGCCTTCTACCACTAGAGGGGGATTTTTTCTTTTTTTCCCCTTAGGTCAGGGAACAGTGTTAAAAGCACTTCTGACGAAGCTAATTTTGAAGCAATGGACTGAAAACCAATTAATCCGTTCTGGCTGTTTTTTTTATATGTAGAGGTGCGTTCGTACATTGAAGCATTAGTTCCCATAGGAACTAATGCAAAGCTGGTTAATACGTACTCTACCACTAGGGGGAGAACTTTTTTTAACCTAAGATGACCTAAGGTTAAAAAAAGAGCAGGAAAGTTTTTTTTTCCTGTTCTTATCTGGATTTTTGTTCTCAAGTAGAAGCAAAATTTAGCAAATGGAGCTGTTCTTAAGTGGAATTGTTCTTAAGTAGGGACATTCTTAAGTAGAGACCCCATTGTAGCTGATTTATGAGTCAAATGACAAACAGCTCCACTGTCAAAAATCCAGCTGTTGACCTTGGAGTCCTTATCAGAAGCCTGTACAAGAGAAATCCTCCCTTGCTTCTTGCCTCTGCTTCTTCGGCTAGTTTCTTTTTCTCTGCAGTTCCTTTGCAAATGATTTTCCTAAGTCTGTTCTCTGTTGCTCCTGGAAGCAGCCCTCCTCTGCTGTGGGATGTTATCTCTCATTCTGACTTGGGACCTCTCTTGCCTTTTTTCCTCTTCCTCCAACAATCTGCCTGTCAGATACTCCAAGGTTAAGTCCCTCTCTGGCATGGATTCAAGGCTTGTTACTAGCACATTGTAGTCTTCTGGAAGACTGCTCAGGATCACGTACACTTTGTGATTCTCTGTGAACTCCATGCCCCTCTGCTCAAGCTTCACAAACAGATTTCTCATTTGCTATAAGTGCTCTGACATGCTTCCATCATGGTCAAACCTCACTCTGTATAATTTACATGTCAGAGCAACTTTGCTGCCAGCAGAGTCCCATACATAGACACGGTGCAAAGCTTGCCAGCACTACCTAGCTAAGGTCATTCCATGCATGTGTATTAATTGGCTATCCTCTAAACACAGAATTATTGTTGTTAAAGCCTTTTCATTTTGCTTTATCTGTTCCACATTCAGGATGGGGGTGGGGGTTGGAAATGATCTTCCACAAATCCTCCCTTCTCCGCAGCATTTCGGCTTTAACTGACCAAGTCATATAGTTCCATTCATTTAGCTTTCTGAGAGGGACTCCTCCCATTCTGCTGCCCCAACTGACGGGTATTTTGCTGCCTTTTTATTTCCGTTCCGTCCTTTACCCCTCCTGAACTCTGAATGGCAGGACGCTCACCTTACTGGGCTCTCCACTTCTGGAATGCTTCCTCTAGCCCTCTGGCCTCTGGCTTTGTGGCCCTCTGGAGTAAGGCAGACGTCTCTGGAGTAAATTTGCAGAGTTTTGTCCTAGTCCAGGCAGTCCAGTTGAATCACACATACAAATACAGCTTCTGCCAATACCAAGTATACAGTGGTACCTCGACTTGAGAACGTCCCTACATACAAACGGTTTGAGTTAAGAGCAGCTCCGTTTGCAAAAAGTTGCTTCAACTTGAGAACGGAGCCTCGACTTAAGAACCAAAAAAAGACAGAGAAAACCTATCCTGCCCTTTTTTTGACCTAAGTTCACTTTAGGTCAAAAGAAGAAGAAATTTTTAAAAACCACCCCCTAGTGGTAGATATGGATTAACCGGCTTTGCATTAGTTCCTATGGGAACTAATGTTTCCACTTAAGAACAGCGCCTCGACTTAAGAATGAAAAACAGCAGATATGGATTAAATGGTTTTCAATGCATTCCTATGGGAAATGTGCTTCAACTTAAGAACATTTCGACTTAAGAACGCAGTCCCAATACGGATTAAATTCTTAAGTCAAGGTACCACTGTATTTACTATATACATAAGTTTTTGGCAGTACAAACCAGCAGCATGAGATTCATCAGAAGAGATCCTACATCTTCTCCACATGTCCACACAGTTATACACATGCACAATTTACATATAGCGAATCAGTAAGGACATTGCATCACCTCAGACATTTAATACATATTCTGCATGATTCAGCATTTTGCACACCTGTCATATAGGGCTGGTAATTATTATAGGCCTTGTTCTGCCTTAGTGTGGAAATTATCCTTGACATATTTTTCATTTTTATTCAGACAATTAGACAAACATATGTGGCAACAGAGTTTTAATTAGCATAAGCCCAATAAAGACTAGTTCAGCCTGTTCCTAATACCTCACCAAAGACCTTTGTAGGCAGATGGGCCTTGTCCAGATAACTAAAAAAGTAGAAAGGAACAGAAACACTCTTTTTGAGGAGGTAGTTGTAAAAAGTCAGGAGGCAACCATAGAGAACGTTCTCTTATCCATATAGAAAATTCTCAGTCCCTGAATAGCACAGATTTGGAGTGGAACACCTGAGCTATGGGACCAGGGAAACCTTAACAGTGTCTGTGTAGGTTTATCTATCAATTATATCAAGAGGAAAGCTCAGTTTCCAAATCATACCCCTGTAAATTGTATAATTGATCCCTGAGATTTTCAAAGGCATGGATTACAGCTGTGTGGTAGTAGTGATCTGTGAAGGGAAACTGTGTCATTTAATTGAAAAAAAGCATCCCTGCTAACACTGCTGCCACCACCACTTGGTTTTCCAGTCGTTCCAGCTGATTCAAGGCAAAGTGAGATGGCACATCTCTTCCAACAGGATAGCAACCATCCCATCAATAGCAGATAATGACTTACTAAAGATTTCACACTTCCAAACCAAAGTAATGTCTGAATTCAGATTCAGCTGGTTGCCCCTTGTCCATCTATCTGAACACACTTTTTAGAAACAGACATTGATCTAGAAAACTACCTTTAATTGCTTAGTTAAAGGTATATATAGTTGATTAATGACTGTTTGATGTCTGAAATTAATATCTCATTGATTCTGTCTTTAAACCTGGACACCCTGATTTTAACCATTGCTTTTTTTAAAACGGACAAACGTCTCTTGAGCAATAGATTTCCAGTATCATTCAGAGGAATTAGCATATGATGTCAAAATGCCTCATTGGTTTGTAGTTATTTTTGAAAGCGTTGTTTTTCAAACTGCATTGCCTGCATCACTGAAAAGTGTTTTTCTTGGAAGAAAAACAATATAAGTGGTGTCTCGCAAGACTATTTTAATTCATTCCACAAAAATCGTCATCTTGTGAAAAAATCGTCTTGCGAGGTTCCCTATGCATCGGTCTCAAAAAAAGTCTTGTGAAGCATCGGTCTCAAAAAAAATGTCTTGCGAAGAGTTGGTCTAAAAAAAGTCCTGCGAAGCACGATCATAGAAAAAAAATCTTGCGAGGCACCATAGTGATCGCAAAAAACAATCGTCTTGCGGGTTTTTCATCCCATGAGGCAATTGTCTACCAAGGCACTACTGTACATGCTCCTGTGAATTTCATCAATTATTTGGGAAATATTGCTTACAAAGGTATCACATTTTAATTGATAAATGAGTATCAACCGAATGTGAACAAATACTAAGACGATTTGCATAGGGCTGTGCTTTAAGTATTTGATTTCATTATTCAGATTTTGAAAGGTACCATATTCTTCTGTGTATAGGACAATACTTTTGTCTAAAATCTTTAAACTAAAAATTAAAGGTCGTCTTATACACAGAAGCTGAGAAGAGAACAAAAGCAAGTGGTGGGGAAAGCAGGGATCACAGTGATCATGTAGCACTTTGATCCCTTTCCCCCTCCACTTGCTAAGCCCTACTTAGATTTCTTAACCTATGGGGCTTAGCAAAAGGAAAGGGGAAAGGATCAAAGCAGTCTCACGGCTGCATGAGAGGCTTAGCACGAAGGGAGAAAGCAGGGATCAAAGCGATCCTGCAGCGCTTTGATCCCTTTCCCCCTCCACTTGCTAAGCCCTACTTAGATTTCTTAATTTTGGGTTATAAAATGGGGGTGTCTTATACACAGAAAAGTACAGTATGCTTAAAAATGTTAAAATGTCTTTCTGTAATGTTGCTTCATTGTTCAAAGAAAAAAATGAAAGTCAAGATTTGTACTGACCAATTTTGGTCTATAATTTACATATACTTCATATTGATATGAGGATTACATCACCATCAAATATGTATTTTTTTTCTATTAGAGAATGCTAGCATTGACATACATGCCAATTCTCCTATTGAGCAAAATGGAGAAAGAAGAATTGACTGTGTATCTCCAGATACTCCTGTAGAATATCAAGTAGATTTCAGCAGCAAAAAATGTAAAAAGGAAGCACAGTATCTGAATAAAAAGATTTCAGAAAAAGAGAATATTGTGAGCTGTAACAATCTGAATGAACAATCTGCACAAAAACAAAAACTAAACAGGGAGAGGAATGGGAAAAGGCCAGACTGGAATATAAACAAACCTTGCAAAAGATACATTCCAGCATCAGAAAAATATCCAAGACGGCTGCAGAAGCAAAGGGAAGAAAAGAAAGCTCGACGACAAATGGAACTCCTTCAGCTGGTTGAAAGAAACAGCCCTGGAAATCTTGGTCAAAAGAAAGGCATTTCTCCAGATAGATCCCCCTCACCTCAACTTGAAGATGATATTAAGAATAAGGTGAATGCAATGAGAATCTGGATGACTTAGTATACAGAAGCCATTGTTTTATAGCTTAAAAGTAGTGTTCAGAATGGTAGTATTGTTGCTACATCATCCTTAAAAACTACTTTATTCTAGTGATAAACTTAGAAATTTATTTAACAGTAATAATCCTTCATGTAAGCTTGTAGCCATGCGACTAACTTTAGGCTCCTCTTGCCCAGAGAGTGAATTCTCCCCCAAAAGAGCTTATAGCTTACCTTGGGGAACTTTAATTATATAGTTGATGATGTCCCACACCTGAAAATGTATCTTTATAGTATTTATTTAAAGAATTTTCTACAACTTGCACCATGATTGCTCCCTATAATAAAAATACAGTACTATTTGTGAAAAATAATATATCTGTCAGTCATTTAGCCAATAATGATTCAGCAGGGAATGCTGCTGTAATGGTCTTCGGTGACTATCCTGAGCTACCATCTGTTCATACAGTGGGTTGGATTCACCAGTTCCTTCCAGCAATTGGAGCTGGTTGGGAGGGAGATCCGGACTTCTCTGATTCCCAGTTCCTTTGCAGCTCACAGAGCCACTATTCCCATGGGGCAGAAAGGACAAAAGGGTACATGCCTGCAACAGGAGTGCAGCATCAAGTGGATATGCTCTGACTGTATAGTTATACATAAGAATTTAAGTCTGTACACTGAACAAATAAACCCATCATCCAGAGCAGTGTTTAAGGGTACAACCTTAAGAATCTTTACTGCAAACCATTATTTAGTTTATTTGTTTATGTGCCACCTTTCTCCCCATAGGGAACCCAAGCTGGCTCACAATGGATAAAACAGGACATTTTAAAATACTATACCACATTTAAAAAACAAGTAAACATAAAGATTTTAAAAATCAAGTATAAGTACTGTATAGTTGTAGCAGACTGCTAAAGGCCTAGCCATTGACTGTACTTATATACAATTTTATGCATTATCCCTTCAGTTGCTCAGGCTGATGTGCAGTTTTTAAATCATTCTATTGAAAGCAGCACTTTAAACTCCCAGTTCAGCAATTCAACAACCAGAAAAACAATTTTAAAAACCTTCAGATTCCGAATGCATTTGCCAATCACAACCCAAATCAGGCATTAAAAGTTTTTATCAACACTCAAATGATGGGGACTATATTATTTCCTACCCCTTCCATGGCCCTTTGCATTGCCATCGAGCATGCGGTCTTTGCAGCTCAAACTGTCAAGGTATTCTGTCTTCTTGTGTGTAGATACAAAAGGCTATTTAAATGCTCAAATTGAGCATGGTTCTTTGGGATAATCCTCCCTTTCACCAGTCTCATATGCACACTGCATAGCTTGGAAAAGTTACTTTTTTGGATGACTCCCCCCCCCAGCATTTCCCAGCCAGTAGGCTCCCACAAAAAGGAACATTTTTTTTCAAATTATAGTGCATTGCTACATTAAATCCTTTTGGTCCTTTTTTCTCTCATACAGTCTTTCTGGTGCAATAAAGTTTGCTAGATTCCATACAGTGGGGTCTCAACTTACGAACTTAATCCATATTGGAAGGTGGTTCTTAGGTCGAAAAGTTCTTAGGTCGAATCTGCATTTCCCATAGGAATGCATTGAAAACCATTTAATCTGTATCTGCTCTTTTCCGTCCATAGAAACTAATGGGAAGCTGCTATTCCGCCTTCTGCCACTAGAGGGGGATATTTTTTCTTTTTTCCCTTAGGTTCAGGAAAGGAGGAGGAAGGCAGGGAACAGTTTGCAAAGCACTTGAGAAATCTTTTTTTCAACAAAGCCAATTTTAAATCATGTTTTAAAGCATGTTGTGCTGATTTTTTCAGCACAAAGACACACAGACAGGCTTTTTAGGTGCTGAGCAAGCCTCCCCAAGCCTCTTCAGAGCCAGCCCATCAGCTGATAGGCGGGGAAAGGAGGGTGCAGGAGCGGGGGGGGGAATCACAAAATGGCTGCCAGGCTCCCTTCTGGTGTGGGCTTTTAGCTGTTTTCTGCTCTTTTTCCTGCTGTTTGGGGGCTACCAAGGCCTGGTAAGTGACTTTCTTTTATTTATTTTTAAGTTTCTGACCCTTTTTCCCCTCCAGAAGCCCGACAGGGGTCTCAAACTGTGGCCCTCCAGATGTTCTTAGCCTACAGCTCCCAGAAGCCTTCAGCTTCTCTGCTGGCCAGGATTTCTGGGAGTTGAAGTCCAAGAACATCTGGAGGGCCACAGTTTGAGACCCCTGCGGGAGGGGGCACTTTTTTCCTGTATGTAACTCGAGGGAAGTTCGTATGTCAAGTCCTTATTTCCCCTATAGGGCGGGTTCGTAAGTTGAATTGTTCGCAAGTAGAGTCATTCGTAAGTTGAGACCCCACTGTATTTTGGTCATTTTATGTGAAAGGCTTCTGTGATGGGTAATACTACTGGTCTTCTAAAAAGGTTTTATAATTTTCCTATTTAAACACTTTGACCATGTCAGAACACACTTAATGCAGCAAATAGCACAGATTTCATTCATGATTTAATTCAATCATATTTGAGGATATCTCATGATACTAATTGGCTTAAATACTTTCAAAGTGCTTTTGGCCAATAAATGAAGTCTAGCCTGCCTCATAAAATAATTATGAGGATAAAAGGAGAACTGTGGTGTGTGTGTACTTGGCTACAGCAGATGAATATTGGGATACAAATACCACAATTAGCTAAAGAATCGTCTCATTTGATGGCCAGGTGGGAAAATTCCAGAGCTTTTAACAACTTAATCCTTACCTATATTTATCACTATATCTCATCTTTATCTCAGATAGCAATGTGTGATAGAAGGTTGTGGCAGTGAGATACAATACTAGCGACAAATTTTAAAAGTAGAGAAATTGACACCTCTCACTTTTAGTGTGTGCAACAGCAACTCAAAACAAGCTTGCTATTTTCTTCTCTTTAACGCACTGATAAAAGCATTATTTAGAAAATACAGAGTGGTGAGAAACGACTCTTCATTTATATATTTTGGTCTTCTTGTAGGAAGAACTGTCTCTAAAAAACAATCCGTTTGACCAAAGGTAGGTATATCCATTTCTGTTAAATTATTCATTTAATTTTTGTGTAACTTCACAAGATCAGCACCACTACTACTTTTGCTAATTTTGAAAATAGAACTGCAAATTCTACTCTTTCCAAAGACTATATTAAGAATAAAAAGCAGCACCAAGAATATATGTATATTGTGGACAAGTAGAGATCAAAATTTATCTCTTACCACACCATCTTTCACAAGTCAAATCAGAAATTTCAGTAAGGTTTAATTCTACAGAAGTGTATGCAGGGATGCAGCATATATGCATATAATTTTACTGTACATCATTATCATGAGTGCATTTACACGTAGACTTTTTTTTTGGTGCATAAGCTAAATAAGCACGTTGCCCTAAAGGGCCTGTGATGCCAATTTCAAACTATGGTTGGAGTGGCAGGTATGGGAATGGAGGTACTGAAAGGCCAGAGTTTAAAAAAAAAAAGTTGGGTTTAAACAAACTAGTATTTAGCCTTGAGATCATTTCTTTGGGGATTTAGTTCAAAATGATGATAACAATGCTGCATTATTTTGAGTTCTCTGTAGTAACCTTAGGGTTGACTTGTAGCACGTCTCACTGCAATTTTGTAGGGGAAAATGTTTATCTAAGATCCATTTATAATATAGTGTAAGTAGGAATATTGATCTGACTCCAACAAGTATCAAATTGTTAACAGAGCATTTTGAAACCAACCTGAATTCACTTGAATTAGTATTCATTGTGTAACCACTGTCCAGTTTTTGGCATACGTGAAGACATCTGTCCTCAGTTTTCATTTCTATCATACTTTTTTGGTTCGTGCTTTTTGAGGAAAACAGTATTCATAGTATTTCAGAATTTCCCAGATTCTTTTCTCCTTCAAACATCTTGCCCCAGAAAACGTCTGCCTGCCTGTACTGCATGCACCCCATGGCTTCTTATTTCAGTACCGTGTCCTGTAGCATTAATGGTTTCAAACAGGGGCTGGTCCTCACCTGAAAGGGATGAGATAGAAGCAGACTTCTTGCACTGGCAGGTGGCTGGACTGGAATATACTGGAGGTCCCCTCCAACACTGATTTGTATTACAGCTAGTACTCCATACTCGTTGACAGAATTCTTCTTCTTCTTTTAGTCCTTGACACCCAATGTTAGATATGGTCTTCCTCTTTTTGCTTCCTCAAATTTTTTTTTTGCATTATTCTAATCCATGCCAATCCTGTTGATCTTTCAAAATCATCCATCTATCCAGCTTCCTCTCTACTCCTTTTTCCAATCCTAGGTTGACACCATATCAATGATGCTATTTTTTTTTCTTTTACATCCATTATTTTTGTTTTTTGTCAAGTAATCTGATTTCTTTCTTTACTGATCTCATATTTGGCTCAGACATTTGTATTTCTTAATTCACTTTCATATTTGGTTTTAAACATTGATTTTTGTACATTTTCTTCTCTCAAATTTTGAGTTTCTATCAACTTTACCATTTAATGTTCTATGATAACTCCCTTCATATCCAGAACATGTTTCTTTTTTTAGTGGCTTGGGTCCACACGTGTGCTTTGCAGTGTTGCATGGGTGCTGGAGGAAGGAATAATAATAGTTATTCTCATGTGCTTATTCATTAAGTTGATTCTGACTTAAGGCAACCCTTTTCAGGATTTTCTTTGGCAGCAATTTTCCTATATTAAATCCCTTGCTGCCACTGCTATCCCAAGGCTCCCAAAGGATTCCCCAAGTCAAAATGGGATCCCTAGGGAGCCTCAGAACATGAAAGGGGTCTAAAAGATTTTAAATTAAGATAAAGATAAATATGAGCATCATTGAGTGATAACATCATTATGATAGCAAACTTGGACCAACTAGGTTTCAACCACTGCTTTTTTATGTTACTGAAGTTCAAAACGTATGGTGAGATCACCGTTGATTAATATGCTTACAATTTGTTGAACTTAGGAAAGACAATTTCAGAGGCATGATGTGAGAATAAAAATGGTGGGAACCACCTATATTTACTACAGTGGTGCCTCGCTTAGCGACGTTAATCCGTTCCAGGAAAAATGTTGCTAAGCGATTTAATCGCTAAATGATTTTAAAAAGCCCATAGAAACGCATTAAAACGTGTTTAATGTGTTCCTATGGACTTAAAAACTGACCTTATGCAAAGATCCTCCATAGGGACGGCCATTTTCGGTGCCTCTAAAGCGAGGCAAAAACAGTGGGTGGCCATTTTGGAACCACCAATCAGCTGTGCAAAAAGGGTCGCTTTGCCATGATCGCTTCCCTGCGATCATCGCAAAGCGATTTCCCCCCATAGGGGCCATCGCTGATCGATCGCTCTGGCGATGGCCAAAACCCCATAGCTAAGCGATTTCATAGCCCAACGGAGCGATCGCTAAGCGAGGCACCACTGTATGTTTCTTGGAGATGGGAAATAAGTGTAATAAATATCAACTGTTGCTATGTGGTAAGCTGCTGAAGAATACAATATTGTGCCTAAAAAGATTTCCTAAGCTAGGAATCAGGAATACATGGCTATTTGCAATTAGGTTCTTAATAGATTTGCTAAGGATAATTCAACAAACCAGAAGGAATAAGTAATAAATATATTTTAATATTAGCAGCACTTTACTTACAGAAGTTGGGTTGTTGTTTATTTTTAAACAGATCAGCCTCACCACCTGTTCCAGCAGTTAAAAACAGGTTACAACAACAAAGAAAGACTCCTGATTTCCCATCTCATGACAGCAATTATGGAAGAGAGATAAGTACTGATACAGAGAAGCATCAGAGCGAAAGACCTCCTCCAAGTGCTGGGATTGAAAGGCCACCTTCATCTCACTTTGTCCCCTATGTGCGGACAAATGAGGTGTATTACCTTGATCCAGACGCTCCCATGACTAGACCAGCAACGCATGATCCACAATACCAACAGCTGACTGGTACTAGAATAAAAATAAATGCATATTCACTTCACCATTACTCCAAAACATATATTTACTTTCCAGAAATCTTTGTTCCAGTGAGCTGCGTCTGGTACAACAATGTTCACTGTGAAATATTAATGTAGCACACAATCATTCACTTAAAATAAGTCTAATAATATAGTCAACTGAGAATCTCATGACATAGTGAATTTAGACTGATTCCCTTGAATAATGAATTTTTAACACCGGCTAAAGTTCTATATTTAACATTTTTTAAAATTTTAGAACAGAGATGGGGTGGAGAAACAGCCCACAGATGTTTTTGCAGGCCCCCATTTAAAATAATTCCAATAAATTTTGAAAGAATTTTTTCCCTAGGACCAGTGGTTTTTCCTTTATGCAGGTCTAGTAAGTCTAGGAACACATCTAGTTTATGCACTCACTTTATATTCATCATTACAGGGCTTTATAAGCCATTTGTGGGCTTCATGTAACCCCTTAGTAAGTGTTGCGGGTGAAGATATGATCCAAGATACAATCCCCATGCCTGTCAAAGTTGCCAATTGGTGTGGCTTCTCCATTTTGGCTTTATTTTTGTAAATAAATCATGACACTGTAATATGTATTGTGCTGTTGTTCATCTGAGGTTGTATTTACCTAATTTTCAGACCTGCTAAGGACCAAATGATTTTTTTAATGTCCTGATACATAAAAGCATAGAATTCAAAGAGGATGTCCTTTCTTTTTGACCTGATTGCATATATTCAGTCTGCACTATATATTCTAAAACGGAGGTGGGCAACTTTGACAGGCATGGGGGTCATAGTTTCACCTGCTGCATTTGCCAGGGGACATATACACACGCACTGTAACGCACACTGTGTTACAGTGTGTTACATATATATGTTAGGATAATATTCTACAAAAACTCAGTTATACTAAAACTAAAAGTATTAAATGAACACACGTGCATGCACACTCACACACACAAATAATACATATGGCAAACATCCTACAGTGGTGCCTCGCTTGACGAGGATAATCCGTTCCAGCAAAATCGCTGTTAAGCGAAATCCTCGTCAAGCGAAATGAAAAAGCCCACTGAAACGCATTGAAAACCACTCAATGCGTTACAATGGGTGAAATACTTCAGCGTCCAGCAAAGATCTTCCATAGGGCAGCCATTTTCTGGTGCAATGCGAGGAATCCGTCCTAAGCACAGCGGGGAGCCATTTTGAAAACCGACAATCAGCTGTTTTCTGATCGTCGTAAAGTGAAAAATCGGTTCCCAAAGCAGGGAACCGATCATTGTGAAGCGATTTTTCCCATTTAAAACATTGATTTCATCATTAAGCGATTTAATCTAACGAGGTAATCGTCAAGCGGGGCACCACTGTGCTGCATGAAACGGTGTAAATCTTGTTGATGAATTACCATAAGATGTTAGCACAGGCACTTCCAATTGTGTACCAAGTTGCTTTGCTCACAGCAAACAAATGACAGTAACTTCTTCAAGTTTCAGTTTGACAACATAGTTTTTGCCAAATGTGTTAACATCAGTATAAAACCTCACTAGGATTTTGGCCTGTATCTAGACTGATGATTATTTACAATATAGTTAATTTCATGTGTATTTTCTTTTAGATGCTTACCATACACCACGGCAGACGTTTAGTTCTGATAATGTAAGGGATCCGCTTTTTAATCCTAACATTGTGAGAGAGAGGCAGCAGGCCATACTCAAGGGACTTTCAGAGCTACGGCAGGTACTGTATTGGGTTGAATTCATTATTTCTTTTTTTTTAAGTGTTACTATCTTAGAGTTACAAAGATATTCCACTTTTATTTCCTCTCATTGGGTTTAGCTTCCCTCCTGACATCTGGTTCTTTCCACATTCTTTGCTTGCATCCTCTGGAAGAAGGAAAAAGTCTCATTTAAGGGGACCATCTCGTTCTCCTCTATATTTATGAATGGAACTTTTACAATATCATTTTAACACACAATGATACATTTATTTTTAGGACCAGATTTATACAATAGAATAAAATATTTCTGTATTAAACAGAATCCCTTTGTACGCATTTTATAATTTTTCTTACTTTTTACTCATAATAATGTCATACATGCACACATTACAGACAATCTGAGACTTGAGAGAAAGTTTTCTCCTTTCTAGACTTAAGGTCATCTGAAGAAGACCTCTTGGCAGTACAACACTCTCTTGATGTCAAATTTGCAGTCATGTGCAGCATGGTGTACTTCTAGTTTAATATGTAGAGTAGACTATGTCTAGGTGGGCGGCATATAAATGCAATAAACAAACAAACAAACAAACAAACAACAAATAAATAAATAAATAAATAAATAAATAAATATTAGACCTGCTCTAGCAATTCTTATTTTTCGATGCATGTTGAAGATCCACTTGTTTTTTTACAAACTTTCCAATGTGGTTCAGACTACCATTACTGTAGAGATCATATAGATATTAACTTATCAGATAATTATATATACTAATTTTACATATTGCTTCATATCGTATGTTGTTACTACCTTAAGTCTTCATTGTGTACACAGTGGGGCATAAAATTCTATGTCAAACTACAAGGTGGATGTTATTTTCCTTGTATAAAATTAACTGAATGTAGCATACTAGCAGATTTGAGAAACCCAATTTAGAAAAAACATTCTTTCTGATGTGCTAAGTTTTACAGAAATAAAGCTGTGTGGTCAATACAAAATAAAATACAAATCCACCTTGCGATGAATTTTTGGACTTTTAAAGTTCTTCATAAAGATACGAGCCTGATAAAGTCTTGTTCATCCACAAAAGCTCATGTATTGATTGTATGATGGTTTTTTAGTGGTCAACAAAGGTATCACCTATTATTGCATTTGTACTGAGTTTTATAGATAAATGAAGCTTTTCACATGAGGACAGAATTTCAGAATAAGGTTCCCATCCAACTGCAGTCCAAAGTAGTTCAATCCAGACTTCTACTACCTCATTCTGTTTTAATGTGTAGACATTATTTATATGCTCAGTTCTTCTGCTATCATATCATAGATATCTACTGCTATACAGTGGTGCCCTGCATGATGACGATAATCCGTTCCGTAGAAATCCCTGTTTAGCGAAAACATCATCTTGTGAAAACCGTTTCCCCATTGGAATGCATTGAAACCCATTTTACAAAGATCGCCCATAGGGAAGCCAGTCAGCTGTTAAAATAGCTGCCCTGCAAAGCATCGGTGCCGAAAACACCCATTTTGCGAAGCGCCGATCAGTATTAAAATCGTCGTCCTGCAAGAAACTGGTTGTTGTGGGTTTTTCGGGCTTCTTGGCCGTGTTCTGAAAGTGGTTCTTCCTAACGTTTCGCCAGTCTCTGTGGCCGGCATCTTCAGAAGACAGCAAACTGTCCTCTGAAGATGCCGGCCACAGAGACTGGCGAAACTTTAGGAAGAACCACTTTCAGAACACGGCCAAGAAGCCCGAAAAGCCACAACAACCATTAGATCCCAGCCGTGAAAGCCTTCGCGAATACACTGCAAGAAACTTTTTGCGAAGCAGGGACCCAAACATCGTCCAGTGAAAATCATCCATTGGAATCACTGTTCTGCGAATCGCTATAGCTATTGCAAAACCTCATCGTCATGCGGATTCATCATTTTGCAAAGTCATCATCTAGCGAGGTACCACTGTATATGTTTGAGTTCAGTCATGGCCTTGGCTATGAAATATGCGCTATTTCAGCTATCCTATATTTTACACAATTACATCTATACAATTGCACAGTACTTAAAAACTGCACAGTTTTATTTATTATTATAAAAATAAGTTACAGTGATACTCACTCTGGTGTTGGAACATCATGGTTAGATAACTCATATCATGTATTCAATTGTTCCTTTGCTAATTTGTCTCCTGTGAGAAAGAAAGAAAGAAAGAAAGAAAGAAAGAAAGAAAGAAAGATCAGATTGTTGTGCACACAACTCTATTTAAAATGTATATCAGTGTCTCTACAGGCGTATATTTTCCACTAATGGTTTTGATGAATGCACAGCTGATAAATTTGAGAGATTGTTTCTTTTATATTTTCTACCTTTCCTTCATCCTAAGGCAGCCCCTCCCCCAATATTTATAGTTCACATGTTATCGAATCTCTTTACATTAAATTATTTAAATATATTTAATGTTTCTGAATTCAGCATTTGGCAAAGGCTGTTTGATGATGAAAGCATTATTTACACTATTGATTATGTTCTTTGTAGAGCATTTTTTGTAATTTTCTGAAATATTTACTATAACATTCACAAAGTGCAACACTTGTGCAAGAAAACCTTCAAAATCTCATTAAACAAATGAAATGAAGGAAACTGATTAAATCCTGAACACAGCAAAACTAAAGTTCTGTATTGCACTCTTAGAGTGGAGTGACTGCTTACACTTGAGATACAATTCTGAATCCCATATAGTATTATTGCTGGGTAACGAATAAGAAAATTCAGTTGCTCAATTTACTTATTGATGATATTTATATAACTTCTGTTTTCAATCTGATGAGATAATTTTGAAGATTAACACTGATAATCAAAACATTGTTTACTGTTATATGCCCTGGAGTTATATTGGACTGAAGTCTAATAGTAAGTCAGAATTAGAGTTTTGAGCCTTCTCTAGTTGTAATTTACTACTGGATTTCAGCCAATTAATCTTTCCAGAAGATTGACAGAGATTTAAACAACAATTTTCTGTCACCATATAGTAGCCACATAAGCCTGTTATCTGTTAACAGTCAGAAACCTATTCATGATTTATGCTTGCAGAAGGGAAGTCATGTAAATTGTGGTGGAAACTGGTGCTCATTCATGAGGGGCTGATTATGTTCTTGAGTATGTACCCAGTTGCCCAGTTGGGTATGTCCAGGAATGCAACCAGCATCTTATTAAAAATGAGTGATAGTTTGCCACCATGTCTTACATGATTTTTCACTTGCATACATAAATCACCAATAGGATTTCTGGTTGGTATTCTTAAGTGACAAGGAACTGTAAATGACCAGAAATATTGTCTGTCTTCTTTGATCTCTTGGAATATTGTCTCAGACTGCATGGATCATGTTCCTTTGATTTCATACCTTCCATAATATTGACCTTTAAAAAAAAAACAATTCCAGTATCTCCTGACATGTTGCAAGAATTGTAGAATAGAAAGTCTTTCAGCCATTAGCTTTGTGAGCCTTCTCATATTGAATGATCTCATGTTGAATGATCAAAACCATGATATTTTTACTACTTTTATCTCTATTTAGTAGCTGGATATGACTTTTATGAATTAGCATGTTTTAATGACAAGGAGACGAATATGGCAAGAAACTGTCCTTCATCTTTGATGTCTTTGAATGCAGACACTGATTCCATACCCTTCTCACATGTTGCAAGAATGACAGCTTTTCTGAACAGAGAAGTATTCCAGTCGGTAGTTTCTCCAGAGAGCTCCTGTAGCGTTAAGGTCAAATGAACAAAATCATATGATCATTTTGAATAATTCAATACATGTGTGACTTGTTATTGCTCTTTGGTTTCTAAGCCAAATTGCATCAAATCACTTTTCTGTTCAAACACTGTTCCTGATTCCTCAAGAGGTCTGGATGGTGTTTTGTGATCATGCAAGTTCCAAGATTCTGAAGCGTTCCTCAGGGAAATGGCCCTTTCTGTCATTTTATTTAGAGGAAATATAAATATATTTTCTTCAAAAGGTAGTTAGCATTTAGACATCCTTCAGTCTTGAGAGACTATGGTAACGTGCTCTGCATGGAGGACTTGGAACAGTGTCTAGTGTGACTGAGAAGGCCAATTCGAGAGTGACAATCCCTTCCACACTGAAGACAAATACAATCTGTCCCCTGTCCAGCTCCCTGATTTTGCTGGTTTCAGGACTGCCTCTTTGCCTCGGCCTGTTGGACAAGGGTCTCTTCAAATTGGGAGAGGCCATGATGCACCGCCTACCTCCAGGCTGAATGCTCAGATGTCAGTGTTTCCCATCTGTTGAGGTCCATTCCTAAGGCCTTCAGATCCTGCTTGCAGATATTCTTGTATCGCAGCAGTGGTCTCCCTCTGGGACACTTTCCCTGCACTAATTCTCCATACAGGAGATCTTTTGGATTCTGACCATCAGCCATTCTCACTACATTCCCAAGCCAACATAGACATTGCTGTTTCAGTAATGTATACATGCTAAAAATTCCAGCTCCTTCTAGGACTACTCTTTTTGGAACTTTGTCCTGCCAGGTGATACCAAAAATGTGTTGGAGACAATGAATATGGAACGTGGTCAGCTTCCTCTTCTGCCATACACCAATGGTCCAGGACTCACTGCAGTACAGGAGTGTGCTCAGAACACAGGCTCTATAGACCTGGATCTTGGTATATGCCGTCAGCTTCTTATTAAGGCATACTCTCTTTGTGAGTCTAGAGAATGTGGTAGCTGTTTTGCCAATGCGTTTATCCACCTCCATCTCTAGGGAGAGTGTCAGAGATTGTTGAGCCAAGATTAGCATAACTCCATCGTATTAAGGCTATACATTATAATCCTCTCTATATTATGATGCAACCGAGAACCCCCATGGAATTTCAGGAGGTAACCAACAAGGACATCTTAGTATTCATAGAAAGGGAGCCATCAAAATTTCCAGAGTTATCTTGGTTGCAAAGGCTTTCCAGAAAGGCTGTAGAAGATCATTTATCCTACGTCCTCATATGTTCCCACTTTTAGCTTGTGAGAGAGGGTTCAGGATGAAAATCTTCAGTCTTGACTACCAATGAATGTTAACTTGATATTTTCTGGATACTTGCATGAAAATCACAGTTCTATCCATTTTGTTCCAATCTGTGCTTCTTGTAGAACTATATTTGGTCAGTCCGTGTTTATATGTTGGGTGCCTCTGATTATTTTATGCTGTCCTCTGCTTTGCCTCTAGCAGGGTAACCAGTAGAAGTCTATCCATGTGTCAACAGCCATGATTGTAGTTCTATTTTGGTAATCTCATATATGAATATCAGTTCATTAAAGTTCTGAGTTTTTCCCCCTTTTGCAGGGAGCAAACTTTATTTTTCCAACCAAGCCTTTAATCTTATTTGTCGCATTTTGTGTGCCATTCATATTTTTCACATTTTAATAGTATATTATACTGTCATGTAACTGGATTCATTTGCCTATCTGCTGTTTTTAATGTAATATTCTTAAGCCCATTTTCTTTCCTTTGTTTGGAAAATTAATAACAAAGAGAGATTCTTATTGTAGTTACCCTGTTTCTCCAAAAAGAAGACCTAACCTGAAAATAAGCCCTAGCATGATTTTTCAGGATGCTCGTAATATAAGCCCCATCTCTAAAATAAGCCCCAGTTAAGTGAAACCTCGCCCTCCACCATTGTGCCCCAACCACAAGATGACATGACTGTATTTGAATAAATGTAGATTGTTGTGCATGAAAAAAAGCATCCCCTGAAACTAAACCCTAATGCTTTTTTGGGAAATAAAATTAATATAAGACCCTGTCTTATTTTCGGGGAAACATGGTAGCTATCAATCAAGCAAACAGCTTTTTGTCTCAAGTATCACTACTGAAGCCACAGCTCTCCACCTGACCAAGAGGTTCAAAGAGCAAAGGAGAAATTGCATTTGTGCCTTACACTAGAGACAGGCAACAGTTACCTGTCTTGTGTTAGGATGAAGAACTTGCATTTAGAGAGTGAACACTACTTTGAAAGCCCTGGAAGGAAATAAATCACCAGAGGTGGACGGAATACCAATAGAACTATTTCAATCCACAGAGCCTGAATTTGTCAAAAACCTAACCTAACAAATATGGAAAGTAAAACAATGGCCCACAGACGGAAACATTCAATGTACATTCCAATCCCCAAGAAAGGAGATGCCAAGGAGTGCAGTAACTATAGGACCAGTGCTCTAATTTCCCATGCAAGCAAGGTGATGCTCAAGATGTTGCAGCAAAAGTGTTTCCTTTACATGGAGTGAGAAATGCCTTATGTTCAACCCGGATTCTGAAAAGGACGAGGCACTTGAGATGATACTGCAAATATTTGCTGGCAACTGGATGACAACAAAGAATTTCAGAAGAATATACTATACTTTGTAGATTACAGCAAAGCCTTTGACTGTGTGGATCATTGGAAACTATGGGCGGTTCTGAAAGAAACGGGTATGCCTCAACACTTGATTGTTCTGATGTGTAACCTGTATTGTTGAGAAGAAGCTGCCATTAGGGCAGAATATGGAGAGACAGAATGGTTTCCTGTAAACAGCAGTGTCAGACCAGGGTGCATTTTATCCCCTTACCTGTTCAATCTATATGCAGAACATATACAGAAAGCCACACTAAATTCAGATGAAGGAGGAGAGAAAACTGGTGGAAACAATAATTTAAGATATTCACATTTCATCATCTTACTGGCAGAAAGCAGCAATGACTTGAAATGCTGTTTTCAGAGGAAGAAGAAAGTGCCAAAGCAGGACGGCAGCTGAACATTAAGACAACAAAAATCATGACTACAGAACTACGCCACTTTAATGCTGACAATAAATAAACTGAAATGGTTAGAGATTTTGTATACCTTTATTTTATCATCAATCCAAATGAAGACTTCAGCCAATAATCAGGAGAACATTAAGACTCAAAAGGGCAGCAATGAAGGTACTAGAAAAGATAATCAAGTGTAAGGATGTGTCACTGGAGACCAAGATCATCCACCCTATTGTATTCCCAGTCACAAGACAAGTATTAAAGCTGGACAGTAAAGAAAGTTTACAGGAAAAGAAATTGATTTGTTTGAAATGGGCTGGAAGAGAGCTTTGCAGACACCCTGCACTGCCAGAAAGATTAAACCGCAGAAGCCTCTGTGCTTGCAAGGTCAGAAGACCAAGCAGTCGTAAGATCGAGTCCACACGACGGAGTGAGCTACCATCACTTGTCCCAGCTCCTGCCAACAGCAGTTCGAAAGCATGTAAATGTGAGTAGATGAATAGGTACCACCTCGGTGGGAAAATAATGGTGTTCCGTGTCTTGTCGTGCTGGCCATGTGACCACAGAAACTGTCTTCGGACAAAACGCTTGCTCTATGGCTTGGAGATGGGGATGAGCAGCGCCCCCTAGAGTCGGACACAACTGGACTAAATGTCAAGGGCAACCTTTGCCTTTACCTATCTCTGCAGTGAAAAACGACAAAAACGAGGCTGTCCTACTTTGGGCACATGATGAGAAGGTAGAATTCTCTGGAACACAATAATACTGAGAAAGGTTCAAGGCAGCAGGAAAAGAGGAAGATCAAATACAAGATCGATTGACTCCATAAAGGAAGCCATGGTATTGGGTTTGCAAGAGTTGAGCAGGGATGTTGAGGACAGGACATTTTGGAGATCAGTCATTTGTAGGATCGCCATAAGTTGTAGGTGACTTCACAGCATGTAACTCAATTGTTGTCTATATCCTTAGCTAGATCGCCCAGTGAGATAGGTATCTGGCTACAGAGTCAAAGGGTGGGAGTTCAATTCCCCACTGTGCATCCCAGAACAGCCATCCTGTGTGGCCAAGCTGCAGAGTTCCAGGATGTTCCCAGAAGGAGTGAATGGTAATTCACTTCTGAGTTCTTTGTACCTGGAAAACCCTGAAAAGGGTCACCATAAGTCTGACCTGAGTTGACGGCCCATGGTTATTGTTATTTTCATTGTAAAGGAGTATTTGAGTAGATAAGGAAACTCTGTGTTAAACACCTACTGAATCTGCATGGAAACAGTATAGAAAAGATTATCTATACTTGTTTCAAAAGTACTCGTGTATGTCATTGTTGCCTTGTTCTTCATCTTGGTGGTTCAGGTTTGTCTTGTAGAGGTCTCATAATCAGGCAGAATCAGCAGGACATCTTGATTCAGTGATTGTATCAGACACCACGTAAATTAGCCAACCAAGCACTGAAGCCTTGCAAAAAACTTTGTATCATGAAAACCTTAACTTCTGTTAAGCACAGTCCTGCATAAAGCCTGACTGGAATATGTTAAGAATATATTATTAGGATGAGGTGGACAGTTTGTGTTCACAGAGCATGCATTAGTAGGCCTGATCTGAGACATTTTGTTGCCTGAGAACGAAGGCCAAGATGATGACTTTCTCATTCTATGTACAGAAGCTCATCAGGCTAGCAGTTAAAAGCCTTCTTTGATATTGCCTTCCACTTAGTCTGCGGACAGCAGACTCAGGGTACACAGAGAAGGTGACACAGTGCATAAAAGTGTATTGGCTAATACTTCATCAGCATTTTCCCCTCAATACCACTACCCGAGGTAGTTGTCCAACACAGAACAGGGCAAGGCTATTCCAGAACCCTTGATCTTTGATATAATTTTTTGTTCTTTGGAAGCTGCTAGTTTCTGGACTTAATTTTGTATGGTAGATCTTCCAATTACAATGGTGCCCCGCTTGATGACGACCCCATTGGACGGCGAAATCGCTTTACGATGATTTTTTTGCGATCACTATAGCGATCACAAAACAATGGTTCCAATTGGTTTTTTTACTTGACGTAGATTAGGAAGCTGGTTCGCGAACCGTTTGTTTGCTAAATGACGATTTTTCTGGCTCTGCAAAATGGCTTCCTTCCCTTCGCAAAATGCCTGTTTTCTGGACCCCTACTTCAGAAGATAGAGATTTTGAACAGCTGATCGACGGTTCTCTATAGGTGATCTTCGCTGGATGATGAGGTATTTCCCTATTGGAACGCATTGACCAGTTTTCAATGCATTCCAATAGGTTTTTCCCCGCTTGACGACTATTTCATTTAACAGCGATTTTCCTGGAACGGATTATCGTTGTCAAGCGAGGCACCACTGTATGCTATGCTTGATTTGGTGAGATGTTTCATATTAGTATGTCAGTGCAGTAACTGTGGTTGTGGTTATATGAATGTGTAGAAAACAGTGGTTAAATCTATATGGATTGTTACAAGAACTTGAGTTTTTCCCTATAACAAAAATAAGTTTATTTGCAAGGAGTGAAGCCTTAAACTAAGGATACATATAGCATTGCACTGCTACTGTCCTACAAGCAAAGAAGCAGAACATACTTGTTGAAAGTATGATCTCTCTGATTGTATCGTAAAGGATTGTAGAATATGTAGACCAAGTAACTCTTTCCCATATGGTTGTACCTTTGTACTTTTGTTAAAAAGGTTACAACTGATCTAATTTATAACTACTATTCACTGATGGTATTCTGCATATTCTATTAGCCTCCTTTTGTAGTACTGGAACAGTCTTGTATTTAGCTTCCTCGTAGCTTCAGAAAACTGGCTCCATGTATTTCTGCTGGAGGCCACTTTGGGCCTGAACAAGGGACAGGTCTGACATTCTCCTTTAGACTCTGGAAAGTTCTGAGGGGTTCTGTGCAGGTGTAGGGAGAACCCAACAAGTGTGATTCACAGAGATCAAGAAGAGGAAATTGTCCCCCGTCCCCTTCTGCTGAACATCATTTTTCTGCTATTGGAAGTCCAACACTGGATGTTGCTGGCTTTGAGGATGTGGGTAACATGTGAGAACTAGCTTGTACAACTCACCTGTGATCTCACCTGGGGAACTGTAATTGGATTTGAAATGGAATTAGGAGAGCTACTCTCCCTCAATATCCCTTACTTGGGATTGTTGGATAGCAAATGAGAAAAACAGCATGACTACAGGCAGCTAGGAAAACTTGAGAAAAGGCAAATGAGTGTGATTCAAAGTTGTGTATAGAAAGTGTGTTTCACTTAACTGTGGAACTGTAGGAAAGCATTGCTTGAGAAGAGTATCCACCCACTTCAGCAATTTTTTACATCAGTGGAATTGCTGAACTTTGTACATCATCATGTAGCTCATTTTTTGCACTGACAGATGGATCCAGCTCAATGTATCTCTTAATATCAGATACCGAGATGTAGCTAGAGATGTTATATAGTAGCCAAGGAGGAATCTCAATATTGTGCAGTGAGCAAAACTAAGACTTCTGTTGCAATCAAGGAAATGACCTGGAAGGGAAGATCTCCCATCCTTTTATTCATATTTCTTCTTCTGATAGTAAACTGTTTGGAAGGTACGCACCTGATCAAAAGTTCGCAATTCCCAGTATATTGCACTCAGTCATCTTTTGAGAGTATTTAGATAGCAACCTTGCTGTGGTCACGTCTCTGTCAAGAACGCAGTCAAAACCACAGAAGTAGGTATGAAAGCAAAGTTTCCTACTGAACTTACTCATCAGTTGGAGGGATGACTACACTGGCTTTGACAGATTGTGTTGATTTAGTATATTAAATGTGAATGGACAAGTTTGGTTTCTTCTTTATGGTTTCTCAGTATCTTGGGGCAAGATTTTAGAGACTGGATGTTTTTAATCCTTATTTCTAATACTATCCAAAATCTGAAGTAAACAGAAAAGTCAAAGGGAAGGGCACAAGGTGAGAAAACAATATGATAAGAGTATAGGCATTAGGATCTGGTGATATTGGCAGAGAGCATAATCAGTGCTGGAATTGAACAAGTAGATATTGCCACTGCCATCATGAAAATATAGTTTCTGTCTCAGATGTATTTGAGTGTTGAAAACAGGTGCAACACTGCCATTTTTATCTGCCTCTACATGTAGGTAAATTACTATTTTCTAAAAAGGTCTCTCATTTGTTTTCAGGGCCTCCTCCAGAAGCAGAAAGAATTGGAGACATGTCTTATTCCAAGCATTTTAAGTCAAGAAGAGAACTTTATTTCACCTTTTTAAGAAACTGAAGTTTGATAAATGGGTATTTTGCTGTTGGCACTTTATACTTGCTACTGTAATTATGAACCAAGTCTGTAGAATGTGGATTTTTCAGGATGCTTGAATAAATGGTTATCTATTTTGTATGTTTTGATAAGCTTTCAGTGATGTAAGACTTTATTTAGCAGAAAATGCTGCATGTGGTTTGTTTACATGGAATATTTGTCTAGTTAATTTAAATGTTATGTGTATTCTGTATTTAGTGTAAGGAATAAAGTATTAGGGTTTGAATGCCACAGCTGCTTATGGCGCCTCTTTTAGGTTTTATCGACTTCTTGTATAATAGTTTAAATAAAATTAAATCTGGTGTTACACACAGTAGCAGCACAAAGGCTGCATTCTGAAATTTTAAACTGAGGTCCCACTTCAAGCACCTGGATGATGTAATGCTTATGGTTGTCTTCATCTGTATGGAAATACAGCTTACAACTAGAAGACTAATGCTTGTCTCATTATGAAAACCAGTTGCAAATTGCATGCAAAATATATGCCAAAAATACAATCTCAGGCCATGAACCCGAAAGTTATGTGCAAATGTGTGTCAGCCCGAACCGCACATCAGACTATTCAAAAAAATGTGAGATGACTTCAACCACTGATTTTCTTTAGAAGTAAATGTGCAATGCGTAAATGGTGAGAAACTGTTGGGAAAAATCAATGACAAGGCATGTCACTGTGCACTGTGCAATATTCAACAAAGACTGTAATACTGTCCACTGTGTAAGTCTGACATTCCAGTTCTGCCAAACTGTACTGAACTCCAAATGCAGTTGTCCAGAATTTTACCACTAACCCATGATTTGTTTAACTCTGGGCACGCAGACAGAAGACCATTTGGTTAAGTTGTATCATTTTTTAAAGTAGCTTTCAAACCCTGTGACATACATAGCACTCAACATTTGTTTCCACAGAACACCACCTTCGTTAGGTGACCGTTATGTCTACAAAGATCTTAAGAACTATTGTAATGACTTTATTGTACATTATCAATTTTGTATCTGCTGTATAGATTCCCTGTATTTTTCTGTTCCAATTGCATCAAGTTTTTTTTGAAAACCAATTCCAGTAATGGAGTTTGTACACTTCTTCCAGATGGAGCACTGACTAGTAACATGGCTTCTCTCTCCAAAATGCATTATTATAATAATTTTGCAAGTATTGTAAATACCTATAAGACATCTGTAATATAACTGAAGAACAACACATTCTTCAAATTTTCGGGGTTTCGTTTCTTACTTTCTTTTTGAAGCTAACTGGGGATACTATGCACCCCTTTCCAACATACATGTTTAATGTGTACTCTTCTTGAGAAGAGATTAAAATGCACTATATATCAGTGCAGAAATAATCTGTGTGTAAAAAGAATGTGCCACTTAGCACATATGGAACATGGTTGACACAACAAGATGAAAGAAATCCTGTTTATTAAATCAATTCATAACACAATTAGCACTTTTTAAAGCCATAGCCCTCCCAGAAGATGCTAGACAGTTGTTGTCCAGAATGGCATCTCTCAACTAGAATAGATCCTTCATCTCAATTCAAAGAGGTACAACTATAATGCCTCTGTTATGCTGAACATGACACTAACATAATAGCTATATTCATTTAGATTGTTAGGATTATTTTGATTTTCTTTAATCAGTGGGCATCCATGACCATAAGACACTTTCCCTCCCACTTGTCAGTAAAATTATACAATTTAGGAAGAAAAGTGCACATCGGTATTCATCCAACTGTAGCTTTTTTACAGGAATACGTAGCACCATGTGTATTCTGCTTCTACTTATTCTGTTCTCCCTTTGCAGAAGAGCTCATGATTCATCTGCGTAAACCACTACCACTCCATGGTTTGTCCACCAAGATGTCCTTTGGTGAGACATCTCCCTGATACATTTATCATATATAATCCTTGGTGGTCTCAAGTGGCAAAATCTAGGTTAACATTCTCCTTATTCTATCTACTATTTTTAACTGGATATCACCCAGCAGAAACATCAGACAAAAGTACACAATGATGCAGGTGCAGAACCTGATCAAGTAAGGATTCTCCATTTTAAGTCATACCCAAAAAACTAATAATAATTTAGATTACTATTACTTCTTTGACACAGACTGTTATGGAGCTGAAACTAGATTTCTAGAATAGCATTCAAACTAATCCATTGACTCATGCGTTCCAATGGAACTGAATCAACTTAAGTCTATGGACTAAATTGTTTCGACAAGCCTTATCCATACACAGAAAATGCTGATTCTATGAGACTTAGATGGGACTGCCTAGTCCTGCAGCCCTTAGTTGTCATGTTCTATTAACTTTAAACTGCCCGTCTGAGGGAGAAAACCCCTTTTTGTGTAAACTCTGTACACATGGACAAGAACCCTGATTTTCTACGGTTCTTGTTCACATTAGCAGGTACTAGTGCCCTTCAACTTGATAAAATGGTATGAGGTGGACGGATCTAGGTGGTTGTCTCAACATGTATTCATAAAGTCAACATCTACAACACCTGAATAGAGCTAAAAGTATTCCAAATTAATTACAACTAATAGACCATCACTTGCAACATGAAAAACTATTTGTTCTTACTATGCATACTTAAAATGGCAACTTGTAATTTCTACAGTACTAGAATATAATTTATACATTCCTTTCTCAGAAAAAAAATCTGCTCGTCTAGCTGATCTTACCATTGTGCTGTGCTACTGGCTAAATACAGAAAAATTAACATCAAACTTTCTGTCAGTGAAACAACTTGGGTAGCAAAGGGAAAGGACATCAATAACATTCCTGCAACACAATGGCTGCTCTCATCAACTTTGGTTGTCTGGATATGGAATCATTTTATCTTCCTAGAATACTCCAGAGCTACATAATGTTGTGGGCATTATGGGCACATAAATATGTAGCTATACAAAAACACATGGCACTGGTTGCTTTTGCCTGGGATCCTCTCAAACTTGGAATTTGTCCTGGTTTGACCTTTTGTTACACAAAATGTAAAGGCTTTCTTTCAGGCCTTCGCTTTTTGACACTTGAAATTTCAAGTTAAAGCATTTTGTTTAATTCGACAAGCAAATCCTAACTCCTAACCTGTAACATTTCCTACAGCCACTGTAGTATACAATGTCAGTATGTGACTCAGGAGACTAGGTTCAAACCCCCAATGAATCTTCGAAACTCTCTGGGAGATGACTGGCAAAACCACAAATATCTCACATGCCTCAAAAAGTATACTGGGGATTCCATGAAGTCAGAATCAACATGTTTAACCTAACCTATGGATCAAAAGAGGTCATGGCAACATACACAGTTCTCCACCTGCCTCCTATTTTTATCTTTTGCAATAATCCTAGAGGAAAAGTTTCACTGAAGAGTGACAGGTATTAAGGACACATAGGCAGTTGCATGGTTCTGGACAGCCATGAGACTTTTGGATTTCCTGGGACTTCATCCACCAGAATTCACCAGGAATTCTCCCAGCCAAAAGTCTATGGGTTTGAGCCATAAAATCCTTATGCTAAATTCAAGATGGATTTTAGCTACGTCTCATCCATCCTTGCCCAGCACTCTAATCGCTATTGTATCTTGTTTGCATACTTTCCCACCTGATTGTTTGAAGATTTCTATTGGTAGTAAGTGACTAGATATCTGGCTGTTTACACGCTTATCTCTATAATATAAGTAACACTTGAACATACACTCCTCTTTATGAATACATGTACAGTGGTGCCTCGCTTAGCGATATTAATCCGTGCAGCAAAAATTGCTGCTAAGCGATAACATCGCTAAGCGATTTTTAAAAGCCCATAGAAATGCATTAAAACATGTTTAATGCATTCCTATGGGCTTAAAAACTAACCGTATGCGAAAATCCTCCATTGCAGCAGCCATTTTCAGTTCCTCTAAAGCGAGGCAAAACAGCGGGCGGTCATTTTTTTCCTGGCGGCCATTTTGGAACCACCAATCAGCTGGCCGGAAATGGGGACTTTGCAATGATTGCTTCCCCGCGATCATCGCAAAGCGAATTTTCCCCATAGGAAACATTGCAAAGCAATCGCTTTTGCGATCGCAAAAACAGCATCGCAAAGCAATTTCGTTGCTCAATGGAGCGATCGCTAAGCGAGGCACCACTGTATTCAATTTTTGTTCCTTTTATTCCTCAGAAGTATATGTCATGTTGTGCATCCCTGCTCTTTAACCTGTTCCCCAGTTTTGAGAATCTGCAATTCCCCCAGATAATGTTAGATTGCAATTCACATCAACGTCCGACTGCATGGCCAACAATGAGAAAATGTGGAAGCTGTAATTCAGAAATGTCCATAGGGTGATACATTTTCCACTCCTGCCATTCATCCTCTGGCTCACTGTGCCATTTCTGCAGCAAAATGTTAAAGTTACAATCTAGGGACAACATACTATAGACACGATACCATCGACCGCATCATTTTGCATTTCAATAGGAAGTTAGCAATACATTCTTTTCTATTTCCCTCATTTTCTTATTAGCATTTATCCATTTCTTTACTGACAAGATACTTCTCAGTCCACATTATTTACTTATTGTAAGTTTGTGTTCGAATCAAAACAGCCATTACCACGGTCCGCTCTATTTCCTTTTTTAAAGGTTTTTTTCAACACGCTCAAATAAAAAATGTTCCAGTTCTCAACTTCTACTCCATCACTTTAGTAAGTAAAGAGATAGCTTGCATTAGTTCAGATATTTATTTCTGAGTGGCACAGAATATTGTAGCAAATGAAAGTCTATACTTAATAATGCATGAAGTTTTTGACTGATATCCTTAAGATTACTGATTCAGTGAAGCCTCAACATATCAAGGACTGAGTTCTCTAGAAAATGAACTGCAACTCCCATCAGCATAGCCAAAATTGTGGGATAAAGGAAGCAGCAACAATATATTGGGGAAACATGCATTCCCCCCCTATCTGCTAGAGGGGCTGGCTCACTACGTATTATGTTAGAACAGTTGCTGAGTACTTGTCTGCACCTAAACCACAACACTAATTTGAGCAGTGTGCTTACAAACATTCTTAAATTATATTAGTACATTATTGTTATGTTTCTGCTTACTACACAACTAGCTTTAAAATATTCATCTGAATTATAATGAGAAAGGGGGGGAAGGGTTCTGATGTATCCCTTTCCAGAAAATAGATAGTATGATAAAATGCAACTCACTGCTAGGTCCCAACTAGATAGGGGTTTCTTTGGGGGGGGGGGGGTTTGTTACCAAACAAATTGGATCCATTTTTATTTTAACTGAAGGACATAGCCAAAAATCCAGAATATCTGTTAAAGTATGTAGAACTGCCTTTATAACTATTTTACGATGGTTTACAAAAAATTCACATACGAACATAACAGCTTTGATAAAGAAAAAGCATTTTGACTATCCTGTTACACTTTGCTTTAAAAATGACACTCCTTTCACATATGCTTCAGATAAACATTCAATTTACAATAAGACAGACCTCTGGTTGGAAGTCTCAATTACAGATAAACTACAAAATATAAAAAAGTGGCAACAATCAAGTTCAATTCAAGTACATTAAATGTTTAAAAATATATATTTATTTCAAACTTCAGGTGCTTCACCTGGTACAGACCATTCATGATTTAAATAAGATAAGAGAACATTTGAGATAAGAGACAAGAAATATTTAGATAAGAATATAAACAGTTAGTTCACTTTTTTTAACAGAAAAGTCCACAACAAATTATTAAAAAAAAGTTTCAATTTTGCTTAATTCTGTTTGGAAAATGGTCTGGAAGAATTACAACTGACATCCCAACTACTGGGAGTTGAAGACTGGTCCATATCCATGTTCTGGCTGTAGGCAGAGAGAAAGTAGTTTCCACCTTCTTGGATCTGACTTGTAGACATGGGGTATGTCGTTCCCAGAAATGTCTGGTGAGTGAGAACATTAAAATGACTGAACTGGTGGGGCACACTTAACTGCCTATTGTAAATCTGGAAGTTACTGAGAGGGATCTGTTCGACTGAGTTAGTTATCTCTCCTTCCACAGAGCATGTTACTGAGACAGGAGTAACAGGTTGTATATCCTGCATATCAGTTTTAGCTGTCCTGCCTGTCAGAAGGCAGCTTCCTCCTTCGGTAGACAACAGTGCATCAGTGTGTGAATTTTGCTCAGTATCTGTTCCATGTGATCCTTTGGTCTTTGTTTCAAAAGCTTCCAAGTGAGAATCATACTTTGAGGCATCATTGCAAACTTCTATTTGTGATGCTTCATCACCTGAATCCAAAGACATGTCCTCCTCATCCTTTTCGTTTTCTACAAGAACTACATTAAGAAGAGAAAAATCCTACTCTATTGAAATAAAAATCTTGTATAAAAATACTACGCTCTACTCACACAGTGTTAGGCTTCACTTCTGAAAGTCGCATATCATTTAACCGTTGGGTCTTCTCTCATATTTGTTCACTTACTCAACACACATTTAACCCTCTGTGTGACCGTCCGGACATTCCGATGCTAAAAGCTTCTGCGATATGTGTTCATGCTTACTGTTGGGAAACCCCAACTTCCAGCTCCAAAGGATTTAATGTCAAAACAGCATCTAAAGTTATACAGTAGGTCAGTATTTGATAAGTAAGTTAACTAACACAATTACTGACATTCTCACCCGCTGTTAGTTTTTTAAATCTCACCTTCACTAGCTGTGTCATAATCCTCTACCTCTCATAGGAATTTCCCAGATGAATCTTTAGACTAACTGCATATTTAAGATTCCACACAGCATTATAGTCTTTTAAGCCTTACACTGTGATCTGCAACTTGGACATAGTGACTCTTCAGTTATAAAAAGCAAACATATTAAGATTCTTCCCTCCCCCTCATTTCTAGCTATCTATATGTGAGCAAAATTAATGAAACATATCATTACCTGATTGTCTTTCATGATCAATAGGGGAAGGGCTATAGTTTTCTCCAGTAATTGAGTAATGATAGCCAACAAGACTTTTGAAGCTGTGCATGAAGAAATCCATTGTAGTAACTACTATTCCATTACTAGCATAAGCTGCAAATGCTGACACATTCTTTTCTATGAAAAGAGACCAAGAAAATATTTCAGTTTATGCCAAATATACATGTGCACATGTGTGTGCGCGTGCTTTAATGAGATATGCAGTAATGATTTTCTACCTGTCAGGAATACAATGTGCCTCTGCTGTATATTCTGAGCTTGAAGTTTTATGAGGCAATCTAATTCTGGAGGATTTCGTGTCTGAGAATCACAGCTGTGGTATGACAGAATCTCAACCACATGTTTCTTTTGATAGGCACTCAGAAGTGTCAGTAAGTTTACGGCATTCACATTTGTTCTGGGGAGGGAAAGAGAAGAAACTAACTTTGTTTAAAAGCATGCATTATATCTGCATTTACCACAATACAGGGATATTAAATAAAATGTTCAAAGTACATTTTCTTAATTGTTAGGAAAAACAGAAATGTTCTGGCTGTAAGCAGATAAAGTAGTTAGGGAATCTTTAACAATGATGTCAGAGATCTTCTATGAACATAAAATCCTGAGTACTACTAGCAGGTTAAAAAAAGTGAGATTTGTCATTGACATGAAAAGAATAATTATGTTCGGAAAAATGTTTCAGCCACAGGTGAAATTCAGAAAGAAACAAGTGGACTAGGAAAATGAAAGATTTCTCTCATAAAAGTGAGAACATGAAGCTTCTGTACAAAGCAAATAAATGCCACCTCACAAATACTTCAGCAGCACTACTGCAAGAATTCCATTGTTCCATAATTCCAAAATGTGTCTAACACTTCAATAAACAAGAAATACACACCTCCCAAGTTCCTTCAATTTTTTCTGTATTTTACAGTGAACCTTCCATTGCCACTTTCCATCTGGAGTACTCAACTCTTCAAGAAACTTCAGAAAAGTGCTAAGTTTGTCTGGTTTGGAAAAGAGAAAGCAACACATGGTGATAGCAGGTAGCTTAGATGGCATCAATGGGGATCTCAAAATCAGTGGCTGCTAGCTTTCGTGATTAGGTACAGTCAAGTCTGCAGGCAGTTCTACTAAATGCCATCTCTTGGGGAGCAAAAGCTGGGAAAGAAGACTTACTTAAAGCATGCCTGTGAGTATCTTAGATGGATCTGGTTGGCCACTAAGAGAATGAAGGACGTTGCACTAAATGACATTTTAAAAGAGCCAGCCACACTCCTCTTGCACTTTAGAAGTCAAATAAATCTAAATCTATTTTTCTTTCCATTGCATCCTTCTGATTTCAGCTGTGCCAGAGCTTAACTTTTGTCAGCATTCTTATTGGACAGAAGTTTTTCAGATGCAGACAGTATGCAACCCAAAACATTATCACTGTGATGAGTTTTTTCCTACTTGCTTTGGTAATTATGTCTTCTAAGGTGGTGTTATACTGGCATGAAGCTAGCAATGGCTAAAAGTAATCAGGATGTGGCATAATTCCACCTGTGTATGTGGAACTCCTGTTACTATTATCCAGAATTAGCACAGATACAGGCTTAACAACATTAGCCATAGTTAGAGCAAGCCACAGAAGGAAAGCAATATAGAAAAGCCATCCTTTAGCATGTTCCTAGTCTCCCAGTAATGGTCTGAAAATCTCTGCTAGAACTTAATGCTAGCCAAGAAAAAGAGTAGTGACTGAACAGCCACTTTGAAGATTGGTGATTTTTTAAGACAACAGTTGGGATATAAAGTGGCTTCAATCAAAGCTGATTGAAGGGCCATATCTCCCCAATTTTTAGGATCTTAACAACAACAACAACAACAACAACAATTTTTGAACCGGTCATCGAGTCTAGCCTCTCTCAAAGAGGCACAGTGGGGAATTGAACTCCCAAACTCTAAGTCGCTGAGCTATCTTAAGGGACAGTCCTCTCTTTACTACCATCATCCTGACAGGCATGCCTGAAAAGGATTTGAGACTTTTTCAATGGTTGCTCCCAAACTGTGGAACTCTCTGGGTGTTCGGCCTCTCCTTGTCCAATGACAGACAGGCAAACATCCTTCTTGCGAGACAAACTTTTTTCAACTGTATTTTAACAGAGTGTTGTGTTTTTCTTTCTTCCCAAACCCTTCTCATGCCTGTGTTTTTTGTTTCTAATGTTTTCAAGTTGTTTCAGGGCTCATCTGTATTTCTGTCTGTGTCTTTCTTATGTCTTCCCATTTAATAAGCTGTGGGTTCTTGGATTAAAAGGTAGGCAGGATAGAAATGAAATAAATGAGTAGAATAAATTAAGTATTATATAAGCAACTTCTATTTGCATGACTGCATAACAGGGGGAAAAAAATCTGCAGCTAACATTCAGTTAATTAGTGTAGAAAGTTTCAACTAAAGCAAGCCCACTGAATCAGTGGATTTAATGAGTCAATTCTTCCATATGTTCCCCTAATCCAATGGGCCTACTCTAAATGAAATTTACTATGCTAAAATAAAAGGACTGCACCTAGTATCACTTTATAAAATATTAAATGTGATGCATTATATACCTGCTTCTACATGCAGCTGAGGAATGTTTCCACAGCCAGTTTTCTCTGCTGATGTAACCAACCTTATACTCTACAATAAAAATTTACAGCAAGATTTTACAACAAAATCAGTGTAGATTAACAAAACAAATAAAATGTAACAACAGTTAAAAACTGATGCTTAGCTATCTGGGCACCTAGGAATCATGCGGGTATATTAGACCTGAAACATTTTTCTGCCCTTGGCTTTACTAAAATATATACATCTTACCAACTGTGACGGACTCTGGATTGAGAACAGATTCATCAGAGACAATGAAACCACCAGAAACAAATAATTCATTGTAAGTACGAGTTTTCACATCATCCAAGCTGTCAACACCAGCAAAACTGACACACGAGAGCCTCTTCAAAGTTACCAAGCACGGTATCTATTTAAATAAAGTATATGACTACAATTAACATAACAGTACAATGAAAGTAAGGGACACTGCAAGTTGTTTTCTGCAATTCCGAGATTATACATAATAAATTACATAACATAGAATCAAGAGAGTTGGAAGGGGCCTATAATGAATGCAGGAATCCAAATCAAAGCAAATATGATAGTTATCCAATGTTGGTCCTCTTGAATGCCTCCAGTGTTGGAGCACTCACCGCCTCCCAAAGCAACTGGTTCCATTGTCATACTGCTCTAACAGGATGTTTTTCTTGGTATTTAGCTTAAATCTGGCCCCCTGTGGCTTGATCCCATTACTATGTGTACAGCACTCTGGGATGATCAAGAACAGATCCTGATCTTCCTCTGTATGGCAACCTTTCAAGAATTTGAAGAGTGCTATCATATCTCCCCTGTCTTCTTTTCTCAAGGCTAAACATGTCAAGTTCTTTCAGTCTTTCTTCCTATGTCTTGGTTTCCAGTCCCCTAATCATCTTTGCTGCCCTCCTTTGAACTTGTTCTAGTTTGTCTGCATCCTTCTTGAAGTGCAGCATCCAGAATAGGACACAGTACTCAAGATGAGGCCTAACCAGTGCCTAAAAGACAATTAGTACTTCATAGGATCTGGAGATTATAATGCATCCCAAAATAACATTTGCCTTATTTGCAGCCACACTGCATTGTTGGCTCATATTCAGCTTTTGATCTACAATTCCAAGATTCTTTTCACTCATTGTATTACTGAGCCAAATATCTCCCATCTTGTAACTGTGCACCTGTTTTTTTCCCCTGGGTGTTGAACTTATCCATCAAATGTGTTGTTTTGGCTCCATACTCAAGCCTATCAAGGACTTTTGAAATTTTGTTTCTGTCTTCCAAGGAATTAGTTCCACCCAATTTTGTGTCATCCGCAAATCTGATAATAATTTTCTCTATCCCCTTATCCAAATCATTAATAAAAATGTTGAAGAGCACCAAATCCACAACTGAGCCCTATGGTGCCCCACTTGCTACATGTTCTCAGTCAGAAGGAGTCATCAAAACACTCTTCGGATATGATTCTGTAACCAACTATGTATCCATCTGACAGCTATCCCCCATCCAGTCCATACCTAGTTAGCTTTCTAATCAGAATGTAATGGGGCACTTTGTCAAAAGCTTTGCTGAAGTCAAGATATCTTATGTCTAAGTATTCCCACTTCTGTCAAAGAGGTTACTCGATCAAAAAATGAAATAAGATTACTTTGGCAGGATTTGTTTTTTACAAATCCATGCTGGCCTCCAAGTTATTACTGCATTATCTTCAAGGTGCTTGCAGAGTGCTCTCCTTTTACTCTGCTCTAGAATTTTTCCTGGGATTAATGTCAGGCTGACTGGACTGTAGTTCCCAGGTTCCTACTTTTTGCCCTTTTCAAAGATATGGACAATGTCAGCCTTCCTCCAATCATCTGGTACTCCACCCATCCTCGATGATTTTAAGAAATTAATAGACAGTGGTTCTGATCTTTAATCAGTTCCTTCAATACTCTAGGATGCAATTCAGCAGGTGATGTGAACTCTTTCAAAGTATATAAATGCCAATAAGCAAGCACTTCACAGGAAATAAGCTCATGAATACAACAAATTATCAAAGCCACCTTTGATGTTTTCAAGTGGTTGTTATGACTTTCACATACCTTATGAATAAGACTCGCAATATCTTCATTTTGAATAATAATAAGCAATTTATCCCTATTAGCTCTTCCTCGCAAGAACTGTTCAGGATGGCACTCTGAATTACCCAGCTGAATAAGATATTCCTAAACCAAATACATAAAATGTCAAACCAACACAATTCATTAAAAAATCTGAATGAGCAATATATTCAGTTATCAATAAACTTAGAACATAAATCTGCAAGGATTTAACTCCACTTGGTAATCCCAGCTAGACAAGACCCAGTGAATCAACTGTGCATTTACCAATTGAGTCATACAGTTGGTCAATCCTTCTGTAAATCTCACCAATGCAATAATCTACTCTAGTCAGTTGTATCAATTGGATTCAGGCCAAAATCACCTATTAAAACAGCATAGTTTACATCAAATAGATATGATTATTTAGTATTGTTGGCAGGTTGTACATTTTAATTACACCATTCTTCTGCAACATCATGAGGTTAATCAACCAGCACTCTTCCACCTTTGTAGAAAGCTATGTATGGCATACTAACTCAAAATTCCATCTTAGCATGCCTTAATAAATCTATATGTGAAGAAGAAAATGCTTTTAATGGCATGATAAAGTATTTCTTGTTTTTCTATTTATAACAATGCCTACTTTGTCCACACAGCAGTTATCTCCTCAAGGAACATTTTCACACTGTCCTTCAATTACACTGAAAGGATAATTTACAAAAGTAATAGAATTAAACTATAAAATACAAAAGATGCAATGGCCTAGTGCCAACAACTCATGGCAGTAATTGCTGCCTTAGTATCATGCTTAAACTGACTTTAATTTATATCAGCAGAGCAAGAATGTATTTCCTGAAATGAACAGGTAAGGAACCATAACGGATACACAGGCCTCATACAAGAAAAAAGTGTACCTTTATTTCTTTGCAAAGTGCACTCTCTTGTTCTTCATGAATATAGAATTTTACAGTGTTTTTTCGCACATCTTCTATGATTTTGATGAAGCTATCAAACATTTCAGGTTTTAGTTGGTTTATAAGGTCAACTACAGCTGTCTGGGTTGTAGCATTTGCATCATCTACAGGCTTGGGAGCTTTATCTTGCTGTAGTGGAGGGTCCACTGTAGAAATGTTTGATTCTGCAATCAGCTTTGTCTCTGTGCTGCCTCTCACAGAACTTTGTTGTTTCCCAGTGTCTGTCAATCCATTCTTTTCATTGTTTGAATCTCCCTTTACATTGTTACATGGTGGTGGCTCTTGAAATGATTCCACATCAATATCACTGGCAAGAGGTACAAGTTCTTCTGAGTATGGATTCAATTCAGTATCCGTAACTGAATCAGCTGCTTGTTCTGATGTGCAAGTAAATGGAACCTTATGAACAGCATGGGTGGATGACAACACAACACTGTGGAGCTTTTCACTCAGTCTTTCCACATATTCCTGGACAGCAATACCTGATGCCTGTAAGCACAGATATTCAGAAAGTCTCATGACCCTTTCCCGGGCTGATATAACAGGTCTGGATATTTTTCTTGCATACATAATATTCTTTTGCAGCAAAATCTCCTGAATTTTATTGGTAAAATGAGTGTATTCTTCTAATATAGCTGTCTCTATTACTCGATTTATGGTGGGTTCACTTGTCACACACTGATTTATCTCAAGTTCACACTGATCATTATATTTCAGTTCTTGACCTGTAAATTCTCTGTCTTCTGTTCCTCCCTTGTGCAAGTCTGAAAATGAGGAATATGCAGATGGATAATCAGAACTTCTTTGCCTGTGTATTATCCGTGGGTCATTTTCAGAGGCATCTTTTGGTGGGGAATAAGCCAAAGATTCATCTGGAGATTTCAAGCCTACACAAAAAGAGGTAAGGCCAGGCCATTTTAAAAAAACTATGAAGATTGAGACTGTCAACAACAATAAAAATCTGCTTAGGGACATTTTACTGATTGACTGATTGTAATACCAAGAACATATTCAATATTAAAGGTCCCTTAGACTGCATATAAGCCACTTTTTGTATTATTATCTAACTGCAATACTGTAACAACAGATCACTAAATGATACCTGGTGTTCTAAAACTGATTTGCCTGATGCTATCATACAACGGAAGGCAGTGGAAGACAGGAGGGCCTGACGTGCTGTGGTCCACGGGGTCACGAAGATTTGGACACGACTTAAGGACTAAACAACAACAAAATCATACAACTGCTTAGGTTTTGCCTCAGCAACATCATAACAACTGGGTTACTTCAACAATAGCAAGGGCAACAGTACCAACAGTATCCCAAAAGGGCTTTCTGCAAGCCCAGAACTAGCCATTCCCATACCTGCAATTCTAGTAGCAAGGCATGTATTATAGCAGAAAGTGCCACACAGCTCTGCCTGAAAAAGCATAATACACAGGGCTTTTAATTGCTGCTGCAACTTTAGCTCATATTTACTGGAGTAACTATATTTTAAAACCCCAAATATGAACATATAATAAAAACCACAAATCTTTCAAAGGCCAACCACAAAAACATATTCCACTACCCCGTTTTGGTCAGTAATACTGAACCAATTCAAAATCCTGAAGTTATGCTTTTCTGCATATCAGCCTAATGCAGACCTCAGCAAAGTGTGACCCGAGGGCCACATACGGCCTGCGAGCCGCTCCTGTCCGGCTCGCCGGTCATTACTCCAGTCCAGTGTTCAAGCACTTGTTCAAGCCCAAGACAGACTGGATTTCTCTCACTGAACAAGTTGAACATCAAAACCATTTGGATGAAACAGATGCCATGGATCCATTTCAGTCGGGCTTCAGGCCGCGCCATGGTACAGAGACGGCACTGGTCGCCCTGTACGATGACCTGTTGAGGGAGGCCGACAGCGGTAAAATATCTTTGTTGGTCCTCCTTGACATTTCGGCGGCCTTTGATACCGTCGACCATGGTATCCTCCTGGGGAGGCTCTCAGAGTTGGGAATTGGTGGCTCGGCACTCTCCTGGCTCCGTTCCTTCTTGGAGGACCGTCCCCAGAGAGTACAGCTTGGGGAGAGTGTCTCGGCCCCGTGGAGTCTCAACTGTGGGGTTCCACAGGGGTCGATCATCTCCCCAATGCTGTTTAACATCTATATGACCCCGCTGGGTGGGGTCATCAGGGGGTGTGGAGCTTCGTGTCATCAGTATGAGGATGACACTCAGCTCTACAGTGGACCCTTGACTTACAGACGGCTTGACTTACAGACTTTTTGAGTTACAGACTTCTCTGGCTGCAAAATTTAGGTTTGACTTGCAGACTGAGATTTGACTGACAGACCAGAAAAAAACCAAAATGGAACAAAAATGGCCTGTTATGGGATTAATCGGTTTTCAATGCACTGTAGGTCAATGGAGACTTAACCTACAGACTTTTTGACTTGAGAACCGCCTTCCAATACGGATTAAGTTCTCAAGTCAAGACCCCACTGTACATCTCCTTTTCACCAACTGCAGGTGATGCCGTCCTGTCCCTTCAGCGCTGCCTGGGGGCCACACTGCAATAGATGCAGGAGAACGGGCTGAGGCTGGACCCGGACAAGACGGAAGTTCTGAGGGTGGGTGCCCCCGTTGTAGGCGGCTTGGGTGACTCTCTCACGTTTGGGGGGGGTTGCCCTAGCCGCGAAGAGTGGGGTCCGCAGACTTGGCATATTTTTGGACCCGACGCTCACCATGGAAACGCAGGTGGCGTCGGTAGTCCGCACCGCCTTTTTCCATCTTTAGTGGATTGCCCGGCTGCGACCCTATCTCGACACGGGGTCGCTCACTACCTTGGTGCATGCGCTCATAATCTCAAGATTAGACCACTGTAACGCGCTCTACGTGGGGCTGCCTTTGAGACTGATACGGAAACTTCAGGTGGTGCAGAATGCGGTGGCCAGACTCCTTACTGGAGTGAGAAAATACCATCATATTTCTCCAACGCTGGCCGCATTGCATTGGCTGCCCATTCGTTTCCGTGTCGACTTCAAAGTTTTAATGCTTACTTACAAGGCCCTAAATGGTTTAGGCTCTCGATATTTGGCGGAACGCCTGCTTCCACCAAGGTCTACCTGGATCACCGGTGCGAGTCAGGAGGTGAGGCTGAGCAGCCTGACGCCAAGAAAGGCCCGGAAGGAGAAGACACGAAACCGGGCATTCTCGGCAGTGGCTCCTCGCCTCTGGAACAATCTCCCTCTGGAGATTCGCGTGGCCCCTACGCTGGGCACCTTTAAAACCCAATTAAAACATGGTTGTTTATTCAGGCTTTCCCTCCAGCCAATTCTTAAATTATTTATTTTTTCTTCTTTATTTTTTCTTTCTCTTACTTTCCCTTTTTTTTTAAATTTTATTGTACTTGTTATTGAATTAGTATGCACTTGCCTGTGTTTTATTGTTCAACTTTGTATTGGAAGCCGTCTAGAGTGGACTGGTAGTCCAGATAGGCGGGGTATAAAATAAATAAATAAATAAATAAATAAATAAATAAATAAATAAATAAATAAATAAATAAATTTATAGCTTTTTGTCAAAAGTTGATCAGTTGCTTATCTTTAACATACCACAAAACACCTCTTTAGTGTTTGTGAAGATTAACAAGTTTAAAATAAAAACAACCATAACATCACTGTTTCATTTTAGTTTTAAGTAAAGTTTGTTTGGCCCCCGAACACAGTTCAGATTTTTCATGTGGCCCCCTATAGAAATTAATTGCTGACCCTTGGCCTAACGTGACTAATGCATTAATATGATTTGATACTGCTTCCAAAGAAGCAACCAAATATATAGATTACTCATACATGTTATCAGTTATTGTTTTTTAGTCTTTAACATGAGGTTTTTCTCTTGTGCAGAAATCAGACGATGGGGTTGGTTATTATGTGCTTCCATCCTCCTGAACAAAGAGAAGTGGACATCTCTCTCTAAGTAACATGACTGTGCCAGCACTCCCAGGAGGCAATGAGAGGGAATCTTTGTGCCGGACATTTGATAGAGACACCCAGTTTGCTGAATAAAGATCATCACTGGCACATAAACTGTAAGTGAGGGGACATGGGACTAAGGTTCCCACACAGAGATTCTGAAATCTTGTGGAGGAGGAGGATGGTCAGAACCATTAGCCCACTATTTAATGAAGTAAGGTACTGGCCTGAGGGATGGAATGAAGATGTTGCAGTCCTAACATGTAAGAAAGAAGGTGAAATTTATCATCTGAATTACAAACCAATTTATTTACTATCAAAAGTAAGCTAACTTTATATACAGTATTTCCTGGCAAACTTTAAACTGCAGAGAAGATATATTCTGTCTGAGGAACAAACGGGATTTCAAGAAGTGAATTCAGGGACTAAACACTGCTTTGTAATTTCTCAACTGGTTCATAAAAATACAGAAATGCTGCATTTGCTCATCTGATGGCAGTATTAAATTTTATCAACACCGTATATCTGTGACACAAATTGTAAAATGACAGAATTCAGATAGGAAATTTGGGAGAATCAGAACGGAATAACTGAGTTGGAAAGGTGAATATTGTTACTAATCTTTCTAGTGTTAGTTAGATACACTGGCCTATAAGCAACAGACCAGTTTCTCTGTTGCTTTTCTTAGATAACCCAGTCATCCTGTGATCCTCATGTGTGGATTTAAGAAAAGTAATGGGAATTTTCTGCAGTTGAACTGAAATCTGAACTGTTAATTATCAATTATTGCAGAACACACATTATGGTTATGGGGAAAGAGCAAAAATCTCATAGGTGATTTATGATCAGACACCAAATCTCTGAGATTAAACAGTTCAAATAAGCATTTTTACCATCTCAAGCACTTTTAAAGCCCACACAGAGGCAGTCAGGGCAGGGGTGTAATTAAATTTCGCTAAGACAAAAGGGGCCAATTCATTGAACGTACCGTTAGAAGTCTATCAAGCAAGTCATCCTGCCTACTGCTAGCTGAAGCCAACATGTTGAACTTAGATTCACCAGTAAAAGTAGGATGATGGCATACTATTTAATGGACCAAAAATGTCAAGGTCAACATGGACTGGTATCCCAGACAGTGGCTTTGGTATTTGATCATTAAAACAAAGTTCCTGCCTGGATTTCCAGCAATGCAATGAGAAATAGAAGTCATTAATTTTGAGAAATATATTTCACATACATATTTATATGACGTGTTGATAAAGAATGATAGATTAACACTTTCATTTAGGATTAGAAGATGTCCCATCTTACATGTATTTCAAACAAAACTGTGAACAAATGAATATTCTCCCTTCTGCAGTAACATCAGATGGGTTCAGAGAATCCTTTACAGGAATACCAATGCCAGTGTGGATAGCCAGCACAAGAAACCTTACAATATATATTGCTGCAAATTAAAAAAACGGTAAAAGCATTTTTTTTTTTGGCTGAAAGATCAGATTCCCAGAATCACATTTGACTTGGTTAGTTTTTCAGTGGCAGTCTAGTTTTTTTTTAAAAGAAACAGCTCAAAGCTCATAATACACTGCCAACAAGACTTCATGTAACAAAACAAGTGAGGAAGGGGAAGGGGGCATCAAAGCACAAGTTCTTACTTTTGCCCCCTATTAGGTGAAAGGAATGGCTCTTGGTCAAACAACTTGCTTTGTTTAATTTTTGTACTGTGATCTTTTGTCCTTTGTAACTCATTATTCTATTATTTTAATGTATTTTAATGACTTATAGTTGATAAATAAACACTTCCTTTATACTTATTCTATTTAAATGACAGCCTTTGGTTACCTAATAAAAATTATGGTGGTGGTTAATACTAAACAGCGCACAGAAAACATTAAGCACCACAAGGGGACATATTTTATCACTTGCCAATGTGTGAGAATACAAAGTGTAAACAAATCTGGGACATACTTTTGTTGTACAAAACTGAAAACTGAACTTAAAAACATTTGAGCTAATCCATATCACACAAAAACACTCAGGAAACCCACTACAATGGAGGACAGCCCTCAGATTAAAAGAAAAGGCATTTTTATCGCATTCTTTTCATCAGTACAACTGATATATAAAACACTGACATTATAAATTACTTTTACAACAATTTTAGAGCAGAGGAAACTGAGTTTCAAATACTATTGTAAATATTTAAAACTACTGGACGACTTAAAGAATTATCACATTTAAAAATTAAATCTCTGATTAAACTCTATTGAACTGATAGGTTGACCAAAAAGTGCATCTCTGCACTATTGACAGCTTCAATTAAATACAAACAGCAAGTGCTTCTTAAAAGTATGTAAAATAAAGCAAAACCTAAATGTGAAATATATCAGTGTGCCAGCTTCAGTCAGAGTGGGATGAATTAGTAAGACTTAGGAACAATAAGGAAAGCTTTACTAAGAATTCCTATATTTTAAAACCCACTAATGAATGAACACAACTTGTGGTTGTTGTGGGTTTTTCGGGCTCTTTGGCCGTGTTCTTCCTAACGTTTTGCCAGTCTCTGTGGCCGGCATGTTCAGAGGACTGGAGTAGCACTCTATGCTCTGGTGCAGTTTGTTTGAATACAACGTGTTTAAACTCTTTCTTGATATTAATATATGTTTTCAAATACTCTATTTATATCAGCTCCTACATCTTTTCCCTGTAATGGAGAAGATGTAGGAAGACATCAAAGCACAGCAAAACAGCTGAAACAGATATTTGTCAGGATTGCTCTACTAGCATGTTTAGTTCTCACTGACCATGGTTTCAAATACAATTTATTCTGCTCTATGTCTGTTGGCTGCCCATTTCTAAAGTCTCCAATGCAGAACAAGCTGGAGTCCTCTTCTCACTTTCCAACGGAGTTCAAGCAATCCTGTGTCAACCACTTATTACCACCCAGGAAAATAAGTTATACTATTCATCAACAGTGTTTCAAGTATGTCTTCTTCAGAAGCCTTCTTTCTAGTAGGGCATAATGGATATTGCCATTTTCCATCAGTATGCTAACATCTGGTATTTATAACTGACAGAAAACCTAACTTTTAAACAACAGTCACCAAATCCCACAATGCAAGTATTAACCTGAGGGCAACAGCTAATGCGAAGGTGCACAGCAAAAACTTTCATTTTTTTTTCCATTTCAGGGGTTACCTTTGGTGTTTTGTTTTGTTCACTTAGGCTTTATCTAACATGAAAGGGACTGGTTCTTTTGTTTTGTTTCTCCATTCATTATCTGGATTCATTCATTATACAGAGCACCAAGGCTACGGGGACTTTCATAATGCACAAGCATCTTCACTTACAAATCTACTATCACCACAAGCCAGCAGAAGCCAACAGAAGTGAGAAACAGGAGACAGATCTTTATGAGCCACGGTAGGGCAAGCACCAGCGGAGAAGCCCAGGGTCTACTATACTAACTACACATGTTTTAATAATGTAACCCTCCTTGTCTTCCTGAGCATTAACAGACCCAGCTATGCATGTTTCCTCCCACTGATGAAAAATTTGCTTCTTTTTCTCCTCAGATCCAGCAGCCATTATTAGCACAGAACTATTTCTCCAGTTAGGCAAATGATGTCTTTCAGCTAGACATGGGGACAAATATAAAAATGAATCAGGATATTCAATGAATATCCCTGATTTGTCAGATATTCGTTGCTTTGTATTCTTGGGGTCCCTTTTATATTCATCCCTTCATTCCCTATCTGCTTATGTCCCCACGGATCAGCTGTTCCTCGGGGGCATAGAGAAATTTTCCCTTTGGGTGGCTCGCTAAAGGCTGCCCAAAGGGAATCCCACCCCCAAGGCTGGGGGATACCTTGGTTCCCCTTTCTTCCTCTTCCTACACCCACACGGCATAAGAGGAAGGAAGGGATCAAAGCAATTCCCCCGGGCCGTGGGATGGCTTGGGCTTTCCTCCTCTTCCTATGCCCCCATGGCAGCATGGGAAGAGGAAGAAAGGGATCAAAGCAATCCCCCCACCCCGCTGCGCTGCAGGATGGCTTGGGTCGGGGTTTCCTCCTCTTCCTATGCCCCACTAAGACCCCAGTGGCTCTCTTTTAAAAAAAAGAAAGACCCAACAAACTGACAAATTGATTTGTGGTTTGATGGCCCAATGGGGGGCAATTCATGGCTCATCATGACAATCCACGAATCAAGACAAAATGCCATTTTGGCACTCCATCTCTACTTTCAGCTAAAGATTTTAAATCTGGGAGAAATTTAAAAAAAGATCAATATCCATTGTTCTGTAAGCAGGGAGAAGCAACAAGTTGCAACAAACTATCCCTGCCCTGCTTTAAAAATGAAGCTACAATGTATTCTGTATAATGAAAATGGTAAAATTTGGTCTTGCTTGCAAGTTTTTAAAATATATTTTTAACATTTTTTATAATTATAACATACACATAAACATATAACACATAAACTAAAATACCATTGCAAACAAAAGTGGAATAGGCCAAATATTATTTGTTATATAAACCCCAAGGGCAAAATGAATAGCACCGGGGGACCCTTGTCTTATTTAAAGTAAACTTTCCACACTGTAAGCTCCCAGTTCTAATCATTTTGCCCACCCAATCAACCAACCTGATTCTCATCCCAGTCTACATTAACACAGCTTGTCTTCCCTTGGGTTAATGTGTCCCTATATGTCCCTGATTTGCTCTTTGTGACATGTTAAGCTGGAATACTCCTTTGCTAAGATAACCAACTTACAGTTAACAGTCCAGACAGACAGAAAGCTTGCACACACACATGTATATATGTATATATGTGCATAAAGTTTCAAGAACTCAAATGAAAGACTTGAAAAGAAAATCTGAGCTAAATTACTAAAAACTGAATTGCACACACAGCTTCAAAGGTTTTCTTATAGGTAATGTCTTTAGATGTACAACAGAAATGAACACTCAGCAAAGAACGTTGTGCATAATCCACAATCTGCCTTATGTAAACAGGAAGGTTCCGACCTGCTAAGATGAGTCTGCCCAGTTTGGAAACATCCTTCCCCTACTTTCTAATCAGTAGGATGCCCTGGCCCTTTGTATTGCATTTTGAGGATTTGAATGAGACAGGGGAAAGCTCACTACTTTCATTTAAGATGCACATATTGATATACTTCAATCTGGGTTCAACCCATTTTATGCTAGCATTTTAATATACATATTCTGCATATATTACAAGGAGAATCACAAATCAGAATAAGTGAAATCTGAATGCCTCTTTGAATGTCATTTGATTATATAAATCTTGTACGATTGTCCATTGTTATTAACAGCCGATTTATCTCACTGATAATTCCTGAAGTATCAAAGCATTTAATTAAGACTCTTACAATGGCTTTACATCAATAATCTTAAGGGAAATGTGTTCCAAACTATTTCTGTTCTAGCTAGCTCATGGTTTAAGTATCAAACTGTGGAGCCAGAGGTTGGAAGTTTGGTTCCCCACTGTGTCTCCTTGACAGGGACTGGACCTGATGATTCATAGGGTCCCTTCCAGCTCTGGAGCTCTAAGATTTAGTAGCAGTAGCAAATGCAACTTTATCAAACAAAGTAACTATATGATGTGTTCTCAAAAGTTTTCATGGCCAGGATCCAATGGTTGTTGTTGGTTTTTCGGGCTGTTTGGTCGTGTTCTCAACACAGAGTTCTAGCTCTTCTCCTCTGAAGACGCCGGCCACAGAGACTAGCGAAACGTTAGGGGAAAAAACCTCCAGGACACAGCCAAACAGCTGGAAAAACCTACAACAACTAACTACATGATCCTCGAACAAATTATTTGAATTTGTGTGTAAGGTATACTATATATTTCATTACTATTGTATGCTCTGAAATCTTTAGATCTAGTTTATTGTAAGTATTTGTGAAAAAAGAAATACATTGCAACTATGAAATTGTCTACATTCTAGACAGAAGCCTTACACAGACTGCAGTTCTCAAGTTTCAAACCCTGAATATACTTGCTTCAGTGGATTAATTTCCCCAACAATATATGAAATTAGTCATGTAGATCTAAGCCTCCTGCTGAAAATTTAAGAACAGGGAAAGGCTTCTTCTCGTGCTATTTAAATAGCAAGGGGCATATGCAGTAAAGTCCATCCTTCTCACCTGTCTGGTTATCTCCATGTTCTCTCAGTTGCGCCTCAGGAACTCTTCCTGCCCCTCCTGAGGGAGAGCAGCAGTTAGCAAGTTTAGAGTTTCTCAATTATGTATAATGTATATCCTTTAAACACTTAATGTGCTAAAAACCAATTAGAAATAATTTGCCCACTTTAAAAAATGTGAAAATAAGGATTGCTATTAATTTCTGGTATTTTTCAGAATCACTGTTTTCATTCAACAGGAGATCTGAATTCCAAAATTCACTGAAATTATTGGAACCACAAAAACAGTAGACTAGGAATTTCCATATTAAGAATTTTTGGTGCACTAGAATTTGAGCTACCTAACCATGCTACTGCTGCTTCCACATCCATATTCTGTCAAAAACTTCGTATTTCTCAGTGAAAACGTAGTGTGATATATGCCACCCTACAGATCACATCATTCTTTTTTAAAAGTCCATGAAGAATATACAGAAACCACCACCAAAAGCAAGTATATCCAGGACTGATTTAAATATAGTGACTGCTGCATAGTAAAAGAAATAAAATTCCAAATATTGTTAAGATCATTAGAACATAATCAGGCATCCAATGAATTAATGTGATGCACCAATAAAAAAAGGGAACCCACTGGACAAATTGCAGCAAAAGGAGAATCCTTGAGAAAACAGTATCAGAAGGATTGTGTGTGTGTTTTATGTGCATGTGTGTCTGTATGCATGCATGCATATTCCCTCCCAGAACTATAGTTGTAGCATGTTCCTACTGAGAGAAATTGCAAGATGGGCCATTTTAAAATGAGCCAATAAACAGAATAACTCAACCACTCTAGTATGGCAACATATGTCCCCGCAAGTTCATACATTTCTTAGCCATCTTTCCAACCCCCAGTCTCCTTGAACAGTATAAGTTTGATAAATCATATGTAAGATGTGTCTTACATATGATTTATCAAACACTATTCTCAAAACATATGGCATAATTCTGTTAACCTTTCAAATGCCAAAGAACTCTATTGTTCCTTGAGCAACTCAAATGAATACAGCTCTCTGAAAACACTATACCCTTTGTGACACCTGTTTAAATGTTGTGTGCAGGGGCCCCTGCTATGTACAAGTGCACAACCACATAATGATGGGAGTTCTTGATGCTGTCCCATTTTATTCTACAGCCTGACAAGCCAAGGCAACTGAGCCACCAGCAACGTACTGAACATGGTGAACAGATTAGCCCTGAAGATGCAGAACATTCCTGCATTATAACAGTATTCTAATTCATGCTACATCCTTAACTTTCATGGCCTGCTGGAGTTTTTTATTCCTTTAGTCACAAATCCTAAAATACCAGCTTGATAAACTATCAGTTCCTTTATTATGATCAATAGATCAGATAAAAACTAGTAAGAGAATTATATAATGGGATTTACTAAATACAAATTAAATATACATTGTATATTAACTCTTAAAAACAGAAATTTCATAAGATAATTATTATAATTTTTATATGGTTTTGATTAACTGTGTATGAAAGAGCAACTCCAGCAAACAAGATCTTCTAATCTCACTATCTATTGCATCTACTGCAAAGCTCGTTATTTAAAAAACAAACTCAGGCATACAACAGTTCATATAAAGGATGCAAATGTAGTCTTCACTGCCATTAGCAAAGATTATAGAATCCTTATGAGAAACATCATTATCCTTAAGATCAAAAGAGAATTCAAAAACTATAAGGGAACACTCTTAGGATAAAAAGAGAATTTAAAAAACTGAAATATGAAGTTAAACATACTTATTTCTTTGCTATTTTCAAAACTGAATCTCTGAAAAATAATGCAAGAAATAACTTTAGTAGTTTAAATGTATATAGCTGTTACTTACCTGTGATGGGTATCAGTTTCCAGTGTATTCCAGACGTGTGAATGTTACTTGAGGTGGAATGCTGCCTGTGATAGTTCTGCTCAACAGGTGTACTAGAACAGGGGCTGTTGCAGCCATCGAAGCTGCTTACACTTCCTGTGCTTGCATCCTAAACAAATTTACAATTACACTTCAGTTTTATTAATATTGTTAGCGACCTTACCCTAAAATATTTCTATATATTTATAAAAACAATAAATTTGTTCCATTATATAAAAGCTCAGTGTAGGTAAAAATCCTTCAACTATTTACAGAAGTCCTTCAGTCATTTACAAAACACATTATACAAGTAAGCTTCCTATGTATGTTTACTCAGAATTCTACCTGTTGTTCAAATGGAACTCACTCCTGTGATTATGAGTGTGATTAAAATTTCTGCCTGAGAAACTTAAAAGAACTGTGTTTTATTAATATTCAGTCAGGTTTTCTACTAGTAAAAATCAATTAACTTTGTGGACTAGTCATTTTAAAAAAATACTGCAGCCTTACATATAAAGATATCTGGACCACTGAACCTGTTAGCAACATCTCCTTGAGATGATAACAAATTCAGTCACGTTCACTCATCTTTTAAAGCAACATAATTGCAGGTCTTTAGAAAGGTTGGGTGGGAACTCCATCAGAAGAGACAAAGAAATTTGCTTGGTGCTTCATTTTGTCTCTTCTCACTGTCCTACTTGGATACCAAAAAAAAAAACAACAAACCCTAGGGCCTTCTGCCTACAAAGTATACATTCTACTAGCAAACTATGTTCCCTCCCATAAGGCAATCATTAAACAGAATTCTGCCCTAATATATTCTCCATTAGCTCAACACTTTTCTTCCCTTCTTCTAATTTTACTTATGAAGGCTTCCTTCTTCCAAACAGGGTGGAGACTTCCCATTTCTCCCCTCACTTTAAATATTTCTGTTCTGTAACTGTTCTATCTCCCACCTTCATAATGGAATACAAGGGGCAAAGTGGTGAAAACATAAACTGTCCCATGTTACTATAGCTGTGAATAGTACAGCCTGTCAGCAACAGACTACAAGGGAAAAGTCCCTACCAAAAAGACAGGAAAATCTATTTCAAGCTCAGATTAATGCTGATAGTCCTTCTCTACTTCAGTGTAGCATTACAATGTAATTGATACACATACAATTGCTCATTCTGGAAAAAGCTTCTTCAGATCAAACTAACTTTCCTCTCATGTCACTCTTGCATGTTTTCCGTTATTTCTCTAATGCAGAAATGTCTACCTAAGTGCATTTTCAACTGAGGCTCAATCTACCCTTCTTTTCTTTTCACCACTTTAAAAGTCTTTAAGGCCTTTACTCAAGCAATCAAATATGAGAGGTTGTAGACATAAATGCTAGAAAACATCATTCTGTACTGACAGATCATCCTTTTCCCACCCAGTATTCTGTCTGTACAACAAAAATAAAACAAAAGTAGTAACAGTCTACAGTTGAAGTGGATTAGTAAAAATCCTGAAGGACACTGTAATCCATTAAAAAAAGCTCACCGTTAAATAAATCTATTAATCCATTATTATTGTTATTATTATTCAAAAACACCAGGCACAGTTAAAATTATAAAAACACTGACGGTATTATATAACAGATACAAGTTTAACCAAAAACCTAAGTATCTGTTACATATCAGCACAGTATGTATGCTGTTCCTAATATTGCCATTTTTGTAGCTCTGATGGTGTGATTTCCAAGATCTGCAATTGCTTACAGTACTGTGGTTTATTATTATTATTCACTATCAAGGCAATTGGTGGCAACCCTTTCCAGGGTTTTCTAGAAAGAGAATACTCAGAGTGGTTTACCATTCCCTCCTTCTGGAAGCATTCTGGACTGTGCAACTTACCCACGGCCACACAGTCAGGCTCTTCTGCGGGGAATTGAACTTCCAACCTCTGGTGCCACAGTGAGATTCTTAACTTGCTCTCCAGTCAGAGCCCTTACTCTTAGGTAAAGGTTCCCCTTGACATTTAGACCAGTCGTGTCCAACTCTAGGGGGCGGTGCTCATCCCCGTTTCCAAGCCATAGAGCCAATATTTGTCCAAAGACAGTTTACGTGTTCACGTGGCCATCACAACTAGACACGGAACGACGTTACCTTCCCATCCTGGTGGTCCCTATTTATCTACTCGCATTTTTACATGGTTTCGATAGGAGCTCACTCCGTCATGTGGAATCAATCTTACGATGGCTGGCCTTCTGACCTTGCAGCACAGAGGCTTCTGCGGTTTAACCTGCAGCGCCACCACGTCCACTTATCTTAATGCGCCACAATACTATTTTTATTTTTGTTATACAAGCCAAAACAGAGCAGCACAACTACCATTAAAAAAAAATACTTTACAGGTTTTGGACTACAGCTCCCATCCTCCTTGCTCACCAGTTATAAGTGGGGCTGACAAGAGATATGATGCAAAATTGGAAGATACTGAGAAGAGTAAGATTTGAAACATTTAGGTTCTGAAACTTTTAAAAAGGTTCTTACTTTTAAATGTGTCATGTGAAAGGTTGTATCTGCTTCAGTGGTAGAAATATCAAGGGAATAAGGCAAGCATGGTGCACTGGTTTCCAACTTGACTGGACTGTGGGAATCCCTGAATGGAATATTTTCAACATGTGCTCTACCAGGAATTTCAGGTTCTTGTTTAACCTGCAGAGGATTGGGACTGTACTCCACATTTTGTCTTGAATAGTTTTCTGCTGACGACTGTTTAACGAATCTCCCCAAAGGTGTATCCATATTACTCAAAATTTCTGAAAGCAGTTTCAGGACAGTGCAATCAGCAACGGAAGGTTCAGACACATTTTGTCTCAAGTCAGTGTCATGTCCACCAAGATAATCTATCACTGAAGGAACCGTTTCTGGAGCTCTATTACCTAAACGGGAGGGGGGGGGAATAGAAAGAGAGAGAAGAAAAATAGGAGATTACTCTAAAGCTTTCTGCCAAATTTTAAGTCCATTGACATAACTAAGAAAAGACAGAATAAAAACAACTTTCAGTTGCCACAATTTGAGGATAACAAAAAGCATGCACTGGAACAACAGAGAGTGCTTACTGAACTAAATACAGTGGTGCCTCGCACAACGAGTGCCTCACACAACGATGAATTCACACAACGATGCCTTTTTCTGTTAAATTTGCTGCCTCACACAGCGATGTTTCCTATGGGGGATTTTCACACAACGATCTCCATTTTCGCTCCTGTAAAAGTGTCTTACAATGTTTGGACGCTGTTTTAAATGATTGCAATGGTTAGTCCACCTCCTGAAACCTATGCAAACTGATTTTGGTGTTGTTCTGACACTTCGTTAATTTATGATGATTTTTTGTTTTTTCTCCATAGGAAACCATTGGATGGTCTGTCTAATGGTTTCCAATGGAAAAAACAAAAAATCATCATAAATTAACGAAGTGTCAGAACAACACCAAAATCAGTTTGCATAGGTTTCAGGAAGTGGACTAACCATTGCAATCATTTAAAACAGCTTCCAAACATTGTAAGACACTTTTACAGGAGCGAAAAGGGAGATCGGGAAAGGGCTCTTTGATCTCCGTTTGCCTTTTAAAGTTCTTCCCGACCTCCCTTTTCGCTCCTGTAAAAGTGTCTTACAATGTTTGGACGCTGTTTTAAATGATTGCAATGGTTAGTCCACCTCCTGAAACCTATGCAAACTGATTTTGGTGTTGTTCTGACACTTCGTTAATTTATGATGATTTTTTGTTTTTTCCATTGGAAACCATTAGACAGACCATCCAATGGTTTCCTATGGAGAAAAAACAAAAAATCATCATAAATTAACGAAGTGTCAGAACAACACCAAAATCAGTTTGCATAGGTTTCAGGAGGTGGACTAACCATTGCAATCATTTAAAACAGCGTCCAAACATTGTAAGACACTTTTACAGGAGCAAAAAAGGACTTCGCAAAGGCATTGAAATGTATTGAGTCGGCTTCAATACATTCCAATATAGGAAACATTGTTTCACTCAACGACGTTTCCTATGGGGATTTTCACTGAATGATGGCAATCCGTTCCAACTGGAACGGATTAACCGGTTTTCAATGCATTCCTATGTGAAATGGTGTTTCACAGAACGATGTTTCACACAACGTTGATTTTTTTGGAACCAATTAACATCGTTGTGTGAGGCACCACTGTACTCAGATTAGTAATGAAAAAAAAGTAAAGCTAGAACAGACATCCTTTGTCATAGCAGGCAATCTCACTAATCGCAGATAAACATAGTCCAGATTTTTCAGTGGTTAAGCACCCAAGCAATACCACCACTTAAAAACAAAGGACAATCTTTCATACTATGCACAGTGGTTAAACATCTTCAGGTTGCTTATATGTAACTGTGGTTCTTTGAATAGTCACCAATGAACTTACAGGAGTGAGGTTCTTCAGATGAACAGAACCTCTTCAGAACATTCTAGAGCTGAACATGTGAAGAGTCTGGAAATCATAGTAGATCACAAGCTAAACATGAGCCAATCATGCAACACAGCAGAAATGCTGTATTCGTTCATTTGTTTAGTCGTTCAGTCGTGTCCAACTCTTTGTGACCCCATGGACCAGAGCACAACAGGCCCTCCTATCTTCCACTGCCTCCCGGAGTTGTATTAACAGAAAGGCAGTGTATTCTGCTGTGTTCTAGTGTAGTGTGTGGGATAGTTGAGTATTTGTAGCTGTGGGATCAGCTTTTTGTCCTTTTCAGGAGACTGGGTGATTATGGTGATCAGGGAGTTTTTTTGTTATGTGTGTATTGTTGTGATAAGGGGAAGACATGATCTGTCACTGTGATTGATGGGTGTTGTTAGCTAATCTATTGTGTGCAGTGAGCACCAGTCTTTGTGACTGGGTAGAGTTTGTTGACCTTTTTGCAGGCTTTGTTTTTCGAGAATACAAAACTGTTGAAAAGTTGTTCTTCAAAGCAACCGCCAGGAAAATCTTCCTTTTCTTCTCATAACAGAGACTAGTGCAGGGCTTCCTTGAGGCTCTCAAAGCAGCACAGGTATTTAGTGGGCAAGAGGGTGTTATCATACTTTCTGTGCTATTAGATGCAATGAAAAGAGGACCTAATGATAAATGCTACCAGGATGTATGCAGGAAATCCACTGTCCATACATCCTCTTTGTAGCCCATACTTAGACCTACTTTACTACAGAAATATCTATGCTTCCTCTGTGTTTCAGAAGCAAAAATTTCATCTTAGGGAGACTGTGTGACATAAGAAGAGCACTTGAAAACTTTGTGATGTAGTTCCTAGCCATGCACTGTTGATGATTATCAGCTTAGGATATCTATCAGTACACCCTGAGCACTCACAAAGTGAACAGCAACTGAGAAAATGTGGTGAGAGATGCAATAATTCCACAGCAGCTGAATCAAAGTAGAATTGTTTGCTTATGTAATAGACAACATCCATGTTGTCCTCTACTATTTATTTGTATTTATTTAAATGATCTATATGCTGCCTTTCTCCCGACAGGGGACCCAAGGCAGCTCACAACAGATAAAGAAATTTAAAAACACTATACAAATACAACTTCTTTTAAACGTTAAACATACATTAGAGTTTAAAAAAATCAACTATAATAACTGAAAGATATTTAACAACCTGTGAATTAAGAACCAGCATTCCTGAGATTACTGCTTAAATACCTATCTGAAGAGGAAGGCCTCTGCCTCCAAAGCCTGGGAACAACCAGTGAGAAGGCACTCTATTGTGTTCTCACTGAGTGAGCTTGGGAAGGTGGTAAAACCAAGAGAAAGCCCTCCACAGAATATCTTTAAAGCCAAGAAGGCTTATAATGGGTGATACAATCCTTCAAATAGTCTGGAAAAAGTCATATAAAGCTTTATAGGTAATAACCAGCAATATGAATTGGGCCCAGAAACAAACTGCAGCCAGTGAAGCTGTGGCAATAAGGGAGTTACATGTTCCCTATAACTAGCACCAGTCAGCAGTCCGGCTCCAGTATTTTGAACCAGCTGAAGTTTCAGAGTGTACTGCAGTAGTCCAAGCAAGTTACAATTAAGGCATGCATCACCATGGCCAGATCATACCTCTCAAGGAACAGGTACAACTGGCACACCAGCTTTAACTGTGAAAATGCATTCTTGGCCACCAGAGAAACCTGTATACCTGAGCTTAGTATTGAGACCAGAAGCAGACCCAAACTGTGGACCTGACTTTAGAGGGAGTGCAACTCCATATAGTACAGACTGATTCCCTACCCCTTGATATGCCTTGTGACTGACTGGGAGCACCACTCTTGTCTCGGTTAATGAGCCACCGTTCCCTCCCACCCCAGGATGTGTCCTCGTTTGGTTGAAATTGGGAACAGGGAATCTCCATATTCTCCAGCATAGGACTACTCTATATTCTCCTGCAGAGCGACATCTCTATGTGCCTCTCGAGCTCTCTTCTCGTCAGAAGAGGGCAGTTTTCCTTTTTCAATGGGAGGGGGAAGGTAAGGACTGCAGAATTAGAGAGAGAGAGAGAGAGAGAGAGAGAGAGAGAGAGAGAGAGAGAGAGAGAGAGAGAGAGAGAGAGACAGGCTCATCGAGCAGCATTTTTCACTCATCACAGACGAGTGGATGAGTGCATTTTTCAAGCCCTGTATATATGGCTAAGTACATGAATGAAACTGCCTTCTTATAATGTCCAACTTTTCTCTTTTTTCATCAACAGGGGATGTGTGAAAGTGAGGTTTTTGTTTGCCCTGAATTTGGATTAATAGCTTTGAAACAAAAAGATATCCCTTCCTCCTAAACTTGATAAACATTTTCTATGCGAAATGGTGGGTTCTCACCTAAATTGCTCAGCTCTAGAATGTTCTGAAAGAGAGACTGTGGAGATCCAGAAACCATTTGTGAGAGTCGCAGAGACTACAAAGAACTTCAACTGTTTGGCCCTAGCTTCTGGAACTCTCCCTGGAACAATCTGGCAGAAGGCTGATAACAAGCAGGCCGATTCCCAAAGCCCATTTCCCCCTTCTCTGTACATAAAAAGGCAGAGTTCCATGTCCCTCTCTACATAAAAAGGTTCCTCTGCATGCCTGTTTGCTTTGTATCTGAAGACCAGCAGTTCTCCAAAAAAACACTTGTAGTTGTCATCTTACTGGCAGAGCAATCTCTTCTCCCTGCTCAAATTCTCAACAAGGAAGAACAGGGCACAGCGGAATCTCACTACTGTTGCCCATTCAGTAACTGACAGCTACAGTGAGATTCCCATACACAACACTCATTTACTAGGTTTACTGGTGTATTAAGGGACTGCCACCCTTCTAAGGTGTGGGGATTTGTAGAGTGGGAAGATACCTCAGGGCAGGGCAGAGGTGAGCTATTTTGAGGACTTACTAGGCTCACATCTCTTCCTGCTCCAGTATCTCCAATTTATTTAAATGACCTGTTTCACTGCTATGGGCTCCCTAAATTAGGGCTGTCCAGGGGATCCGAGACTGCAACTCTCATCCCTCACTACAGGGCTATGCTACTAGAACTAAAGGGATGTGCAGCCCAATGACCGTTAGAGGCCACATGTTCCACACCCCTCTCCAAACACCCAAAGAACTGAAATAATACAAAATGCCACAAGACAAAAAATTATACATAAAAAGCAAAAGCTACACAAACCACACTAGCAAAGCAATGTAAGTGAAAATATAAAACCTCAAAAAAAATCAGATTTAGGTTAAGTTCTTCTTTATGCCACAATGCATTTTAAACTATGCTTTGCACAAGCTTCTGACACAGAGGGCAAGGAAACAGACAAAATACATAGGGCCTGGTTTTCCCAAGGTCAACAGTAGCAATATGTAAATTCTTACCTTCATATTGGTAAGTGTTTTCTGGAGAACTGTTGGTCTTCAAATGTTTCTGTAAGATGTCTCTTTTACTTTCGAGCTTTCGTTTCAGTCTGCTTTCATTTCTGCTTTCTTCTGTATCAGATTCTTTATCTGCATTTTTTTTATCATAAATCAAGCTTATCAGTTGTTCAATACTCCCTCGATCATACTCCGTAGACTCACCAGATTTTCTCTTGGCAGCCACTGTTTCACACTCAGAACCATTTCTTTTGTTGGGTTTTCTCTTTGTGTAGTCAAATTCTTCATCTTGGGCTTCATAATCTGAAACAGGGCTGAATTGCTGAGGTTTTCTATACCCAGCCATCAATTTTTTTGCTTTGGAAACAGAAACCTGGTAGGCTTCAGGGCCAAAAACGTAAGAGCGCAAAGAGTTCTCAAGGTGGGATTTATTTTTGGGGCCAGCAAAGAGGTGCCTCTTCTCATCCAAGGTTTCTTTGTACTTGTATAAAAAAAACTCCTTATTTTTACTGTATCGTTTCAGATAATCATTTATATATTTTTCCACCAAAATATTTAAGTCAGATTTAGGGTCTTTGCGAGAGTGAACATATGCATAATGAAGCGACTGAATAAATCTTGTTAATTCTGGCATGATCACATGGCTTTCTTGCAACACCGATGTATTTTCATTTTTATGTTCACGTTTTTGTGCTATATTCAAAATCAAGACAGAAAAATAATCAAGAAAGAAATATCAATGGTTAAATTAACAACAAAACCATTACAATATATTCATATGTTTTCTTCAAACAGCTATAGGTAAAGTAAATAGCTGACCCCAACCACTTTACTTTTACAAAAGTCTGTGAGACAAGTTTGAGGTTAATATTCCAAATCAGGATATATGCAGGGGGCTGCAAAAATAAGTATAACCAGAGACTATTGGTAGAAGTCCACTTTTTATTTCTTCTGCAGGGCTGGACTTGTACGGAGGGTCTGTGCTCTGTATTACTGCAAACCAACATCCAAGGAGAGCACAAACTGACATTTTTTTACAGAATTTCTTTTCTGGCAAGGGACATAAAGGGGCTGCAAAAACAGTCTTGGCAGCTTCATGCAGCTCCAAAGGTGCGCTCTGCTTATTCTTGGTTCAAACCAATCTCAATTACCCAGAGCTAATCCAACGTTCTGATTGAAGCTACAGCTTACATTTTCCCCCTCTCCTTCAGACCTCCTTGATCCACAAATTTTTCACAATCCCATTGCCTTTTTGCTTTCTGAGAAAATGTCACACCTCCTTACCTGTTCTTTACCACTATTCAATACCTTTTTTCAATCAAACTCAAATTAACTTTTTAAAAGGCATTTTGCCATTCCGATTCCAAATTATGCCCTGATAATAAATGAAAATTGTCACAATAACACATTCAAATCAGACCTCTGTAATGTACCCTCTAATTTTCAACCCCGCTGGGCAGGGCTCTGCCTCTCCCACACAATTTCACCCCTGCACACATGTGCCTCTGCCCCCCCCTCACGTGCAGAGTTCCGTCACAGCCAGACCCAAACATGATCACTGTGCAGAGGAGGAAGAGAGCTGCGCAGAGGGAGGCGGAGCCATGCACCCATGCACGTGCCTGGCTCAGAGGGAACCTTGGACTTCTGTAAACATGATCCTCTCACAATAAAAGTATCATTGTTTAATACATTATTCTTATTTTTATTAAATATTATCTTGTAACAATGTAAACCACCTTGGGTCCCTTTTAAGGAAGAAGACAGGGTAAAAATATTTTAAATAAATTGATAAATAATTTTTCTGAACTGAAAGAGAAATGTATTTTTAACACAATAAAGAAATACAAAGCTAATAACAGAACTTTTATAATATTTCTACGAAATAAATGGTCTCACATAGTATATTTTTTATAAATTTCCAAGGAAAACATATTGGCAACAAAAGTTTATATTTACCCTATGCTTTCAAATCATTTTTTAAAATTTGAATGTAATCCTCAGCAGGAATGGGGACATGAGCTGCGAGATTCACTGTCAAGCCTTACTTGGTGGTGACTCAACTTGGACTTGACTTGGGTTTTGATTTTCAGTGACTCGGATGCAACTCGCGACTCTGCACCCACCCATTCCCTTTCTTTTTTCTGAGGAAGAAAGCTTGTTTTTAATAGGGACTTGGACCCAAAGATTTGCCAACATCCCTGATCCTCAGGCTGTGATAAGACACAACATCTAAAACCAGTCATACAACTGTACAAAAGTAATACTGCAAGAATACTATGGTCTACAGAACCAATGATCTAAAAGTCTGAATTGCCCTGGCTAATAATGGTATTTTAAATGGAGCACCACAGCAACGTGTAACTGTCTTCTTTTCAGAGCAAGATAAAGTGTCAAATCCAGCAGCCTAAGTAAAAGCCATCTTACTACCCAATGTCACTGTTCCTTTACACAAGGTGCATAAACCTTTTCTGTATGAGATGCCTAAAAACAGGACACTATTAGGAACTACTACCGGTTATGCCTATGGGTAATGAATAATACATCAAATAATTTCTGTATCACCCCCCCCCCACATTCTATCCCAGACTGTTTCTGCAAGATTCTGAAAAGGTGAGAGAAAATATTTCTCTTCCAGGACAAATTACTTTTTCCTTAAAAAATTTTGTTTTAAATATATTTCTAATTTTTTAATTTTAAAATGTTTTGCAAAAAAAATTAACTCAAAATTTTGGCATTATTTTATAAGCCTTTGAAGTGCCCTTAATTGCATCTATATAATCTGGTGCCATATAATAGGGCCTGGCTTGGCCATTTATCCCAGACATAGTCTTTTCATTAGAGATTAATGGGCCTTGTGACATAAAGATCTTTACAACTCTGGCTGTTTTATCAGCTGCAGCCATGTCTTGAGAGTAACAGGCCAATGACAGTGGTACAAACTCTGCTAACCTCCTACTTGGGTTACTCTGAAGTATTCTATGTTGGCCTGCCCCACAACACTTTGGAAACTCCAGTTAGTGTCAAATTTGAATGCCAGACCTTTTGTCTATTTCTATCCAGTTAGTTCACATCACTTCAATATTAAAATAACTGTTACTTCACCAGTACTAACCCATTAACGATTAACACATTTCCACATTTAACACAAATTTAGACGAAGTCACTATACCTCTAGGATTCCGAAGCAGAAACAGAGCTTGCAGGGTATGAGGCCTTCCCATCCGGTTCTCTGATAACAAGAGGAGGAAATCACCATTAAGTCATGGCTTGTAAACAAAAAGCCTTAGCTGCTAAAAAGAAAATCTGGTGCATACCATAAGGTGACGCTGTCTGGTAAGAAGAAAGCAGCAAAAGGTATCCTCTATCTATCAGTGGTTTTACAATAACCTGCAAATAAAGTACACACACTATAAAGATGAGATTCTTACCCTAAACGCTGCATTTGAAATATGGGGCACCGTTACAGTAAAGTGTACACTGACAAAGGGTTTATGTAGTGAAACTATACTCACTAATTTGTCTGTCTCTAGCTTTTGAAGTAAACCTTCTAAATTACTTCCCGATCTAGTCTTTTCCACAACTTCATACAGACTGCAATACAGTCCATTCTTGAACTCTGAGAAAACAGAAAGAATAGCTATCAATAAACCATCTACAGTATCTTGGTAGCAAAAAACAAAACAATTTTCTACTTATGCCAGCTTGGATCCTTCTTTCTTATTTATGCCACCTTTCTCCCAATGGAGGGAACCTCAATTAAAACAATGAGACATTAAATATAATTTTACAGTTACCAGTATTACAATAAACACTTAAAACATACACCTCTAAGATCAGTAGAAAAATATAAATACACGTGCGGGCGTGCACACACACATACACACAAAACTTCATGTAACACTTGCCTCAAAAGGAATATTTTTGCTTGCTGATGGAAAGACAAGAAGGAGCCAACATAGCCTCCTGAGGATGGAGGAAACACTGGAAGGAAATTCATGTAATGGGATATCTCCTGCCTAAGAAGCTATCATACAGGACCAGGAAACCCCTTCTGGTCTGCCTGAAATAAGGAGCAAGAGTATGCAGTGGATGTGTGTACTCCAAACTTCAGAAAGATACATTGTGCAGTCTCTTCTCTGCTTACACAAAGGGATGCCACTTGCTCTTCAATGGCAAAACCCTGTTCTGTAAACTACACCTGTGCAAGAGCAATAATGACATAGACAATGGAGGACATTCCACACAACTTGAAAAGCCTTCCTATCTGTTACTGGCATAGGCACTTAGAAGAGGGTCTCCAAGCTGGCTGCACTTTGGCCAATACCTTGGCTGCAGCATCCTAACAGAGTTCCAGATAGTGAACGGCGTTTTATGCAATAAGCCAGTCCTGAGAATCAGTGGCCCTTTAATTAAATTATATGTCATTAAGTCAATTCCAACTTATGGCATTCCTATTGAGGACTCTCTAGGTATAGAAGTCTTCAGATGTTGATAGAGTGACAGGTGGATGGGAACTGTAGTTCAATGCCATCTGGCAAGCCACAGTTTCATAGTCCTGCTACAGATACAAGTTTGACATCATGTGTGAGGTGCCAACACCACACCCAAGTCATTAACCTCCTTTTTAAGGATGAATGGGACACTGGATACTCACCATGAAGGTCCATTCTGTGCAGGTGCAGAGGAGGAATCCATAATAATGAGTTACATTTATCATCAGTTAGAGATGCAGAAAATCACATGGCCTAAAGTTTGACTGACAAGCTGTCCCTTCCCCTTTCAGTCTCCTTTCATGATCAAGTTAAAGAATTAAGCTAGAGGAGAAAGCAAGGGAGTGCACAAACGAAGGAGTAAACCAGAGCTTCACTTTATTTTTTTTAACTAAATAGTTGGTGCAGCCCAACAGATCAATTGGAGCATCTGACAGTGGAGCCATTTTGGCTCCTGGGAGAGGGACCAGCTGAAAACAGAATTCATAGAACTGAGGGAATTGTATGCCCTGCCATTTGTGCAGCTTTGGGCAAACTAAACAATAACAGAGCGCAATCAGAATCTTCTTGGCAGCACATGATTATTAATCATATAACTATCAGAACAAATGCCACATTTGAAGAGGATCATCTCCTTTGGACATGCTCAGATTACAGAAAGAAAATTCACAGGTGGGAGTGGATTCCTCATCCACCTGAACCCAAAGTGGAACTCCATGGTAAGTGTCTAGTGTCCCATTCTCTGGCTGGTGCAAAAAAGGATCCAAAGAATGGGACACAATTACTTAGATGACCTTAAGATGAGTTACAGCTATCCAAGAATGGCATACCACATTCTAAAACAACATTTGTTAAGGTGGCCTGCATTGCCTTATGGAGTACAGCTCCAACTTGCAACATCATCAGAATGTAATAGGTATACTCCAAATGATAACCTTTCACATATCTATGGATGTGGAGCAATCTGTGAAGTATCAGAAATATGCAATTCTGAGTGCTATGGGCTACTGCGATACACTCCTTAGAGTTCAGTGTGCAAAGCAGATCTGGAAACACTGGAACTTAATAATATAGGATAGAGTAATAGAGTAAGACATCAATATATCTAAAATGCTTCCTTTATGACTCTATATCAAGAATCTACACACACTGATATTAAGTCAAATTCTATTTAAATGTATGTGCATAACTAAGAGAAGACAAATGATTTCTAGAAAGAAGGGAAATATACATAAAAACAGCAATTCAGATGGACAATTAATGTGTCTTCCTAAAACCTAGAAAGATGCTTAGTGCGTCCTCTATTGCCCCAATAGGTAGACAGTGCTACACTGCTTTTATTATTTGACATAATGAATGGCAACACAGAGAAAGCACTACCAGAACTTTCAATCTCCCAGGACACACTGTTATGAATCTCAAAGTGGTCACTGTAGAAAAAGGGAATTACAAAGGGAAAATCAAGAGGGAGACAACAGAAATCGGCTACATAAACAAGCTCCAGTGCATCTCTTAGGGACTCAATAACGTTTAAGGTTTCTTAGTGTTCTCTATATTAAAAAAACAGCTTCTTGTAATATGAGTGTAAGATGGATGTGCTCCTTTACAGATTCAGCTCAGTACTATAAACAGCTTTGCATTCCTATGACTATAAAGTCTACTTGTCATTGCAATTCATATCTGCTAATTAACAGCTTGATATTCACATTCCTATGTTAATGAACCACTGTCACTTCGGCTATCTTTTCCTCACTTGCATATGACTCCCACAAACATGGAATACAAGGAACTTGTATTTGTACTCCTGGGTTTAAAGAATGGGATTTTGATCCATAAAAGCTTATACTGAAATAAAAGTTTAGTCCGAACAGCTGCAAATTTATCTTTAATTTTACTTTTGTTTATTATTATTATTTATTATTATTTAGTTGATTTATATCCCGCTCATCTGGGGAAGTCTTCAGAGGCTTATATATTGTGAAAGCTTCCCCTGCACTATCGGAAGACTTTGGGGGGGGGGGTCTCCCACAACCATGATCGCCAGCTTCTGAAGCCTCTGAAGACTTACCCAGCACCATCGGAGGACTGCCAGGGGACCTCTGAAAGCGGCAATGGCGGTTGTGAGGGACCCCTGCCAGTCCTCCGATGGTGCTTCCCCAGCTCCCTACCTGGTAAGTGACTTTTTCAGAGTTTTTGGCCCATAGGAATACAATAATTAAATTTCAATGTATTCCTATGGGAAAACGCGACTTGCAAGACGAACATTTCGCAAGATGACAGGACTTGTGGAACGAATTGTTTTTGTCTTGCGAGGCACCACTACATGCCTCTCAAAATAATACCTTCAAACAGCTTCCAAAATCTTGGATGATAAGGGTAACCAAGCCCTTATCCTCAGACCTTTTTTCCCTGCTTTAGAGCATTCCATGATCAGAGGACCATACAAACTATGTCCTGATGAGAACAGAACATCCTTTCTGCCACTGCCAACAACTACATTGTCCCATTCCATTTGAAACTGAGGAGGTGACCACTGCCTGACAAGTTTTAAAACAGGCACATGGAGTGGACATCTACTGAACAACTAGGTGGGCTACACAAGCACTCCAACTGGCCACTTGTTCAGCAAGAAGATGGCACTTGAAGCAGTTATTTGAGCCACTAGACAGCCACTGTACAAACTGAGCAGGACATTCAGCAGGCAGCAGCCATGGCATGAAAATATTTCCTTTTCTTCTCTTTTAAAGACTGACATGTCTTCTTCCTACTATATCAATTAAGGAGATAGTAAAGGTAAATGCAAAGATTCCCCTTGACAATTTGTCCAGTCGTGTTTGACTCTAGGGCGTGGCGCTCATCTCCGTTTCTAACCCATACAGCCAGCGTTTGCCCAAAGACAATGTTCCGTGGTCACATGGCCAGCATGACTAGAGACAGAACGCCATTACCTTCCCACCGTGGTGGTACCTATTTATCTACTTGCATTTGCATGCTTTCGAACTGCTAGATTGGCAAGAGCTGGGACAAGTGACAGCAGCTCACTCCGTTGTGTGGATTCGATCTTACGACTGCAGGTCTTCTGACCTTGCAGCACAGAGGCTTCTGCAGTTTAACCCGCAGCGCCACCACATCCCTACATACAAGGAAGGAAAAGATGGAAGTTTGTTTTTGTTTTTATCTCAGAAAGAATGTGAGAAGAAAATTAAATCAGTGATGTGAGGTAGAAAATCCGAGCAATAAACTAGACATTAAGGATCACAAAGAGATAGAAACCAATCTCTGGACGATAGCTCTGGAAGACAGCAGAAAGGAAATTGGAAAATGGGGGCAGAGAAGGCAGCTTGACAGTAAACCTTTAGGTTATGTAGGTCCCTGCCTCTGTAGTGGTGCTGGGTGTAACCTATTCCTATGGATTATTCCTCACAGCAATCAGAGAATGAGATCCTGTTCAGAGTTGATAAGGTGCAGATTTTCATATCCACTAAAGCACTGGTTCTTAACCTTGGGTTACTCAGGAGTTTTGGACTGCAACTCCCAGAAGCCTTCACCACCAACTGTGCTGGCTGGGGTTTCTGGGAGTTGCAGTTCAAAAACATCCGAGTAACAAAGGTTAAGAACCACTGCACTAAAGCACCCAGTAACAATACACATATTTTGTCCAAATGAGTCACACTGTTAGCCTCCATGCAATTAGTAGGTTGCACCATATAAGATAATAATAATATCCAGTACACAAGACTGAAAACTGCCCAATTACCTGTTAAAAAGCTGTCTTTAAAATAAATGGTCCTCATCTGCGGCTGGAAGGATAAGCAAGAGGGGGCGCCTGCCTGCCTATCTGCCTATTAAATATCTATACCTCATCATCTAGTGACATGCCATTACTCAGGGCAGTTTCCACCAAAAGCATAGCATAAATACAAAATAAAAACCATATTCTCACCACAGAATATAAAAAGTGACTCACAAAAGGCACAAGATGGCAGCCACAAGCAAAAAACCCCCCAGTAATATAGAAAAATAAATAGAATCAAAAATAACAATTATAAAGGAAGGACAGCTTGAAATGCCTCTATGAAGAGCAACGTTTTAATGTGCTTTCTAAATGTCAGGAGAGTAGGGGCCTAGCACACCTCCATAGCTGGAACATTCCACAAGGAGGCAGCCACCACCAAGAAGGCCTGGCCCCTGGTTACAGACTTCCTGGCATCCCTTGGGGTGGCCACCTGCAACGTCAAAGCTTAGGAGGTGTAAGTGGTATGGGTGCTGGATGCCAGGGAGACAAGTACCTAGCTTCTTGACATTCAACAATTTGTCACCTCTATCCCTTTGTGTTCCAACCACTACACTGCTGTTTTATAATCTCAAGCCACTGGCTCAAATAATGATGAGAAAGCATATACTTATAAATCACAGCAGGTTCTTGTATGGCGAAATTATGCTTTCCTTTCATTACAAGTCTTACCCTCCTTTTCTCCGGAGTATGCTTCTTTACTCAGTATACGTGGTGGGACAGCCTGTGTCAAACGATCAATGCTCATAACCATCTCAACATCAAGTTTTTCAGGACTAAATGTTAAAAAATAAAGAAATTAAGTATTCTGAATATTTTACTCCTCAGATATTTTTTCAAGCACAGTGGTTAAAAAATAAAGATGCTATTCCCGAGATATTAATCATATCTTTAATTACTGTAATTTTTTCTATTCTTACGCCTTCTTAAAAGTCAGTGCATGAATTTTGCAGAAGTGAGATTTTAAAAATACACTGGTAATAGAAAAGAAAATCTGATGTTTTGCACTTCCAAGATTTCAGTTTGGTCTAAAATACTGATTTCAGGTCTGCTTTTGAAATTTCAGTACTTACAGTTTGCAGGGGAGCAAAGGACATGTTTCTGATTTCAAAGCAGCATGGCATACAAGTGTCCCTCTGTTTAAAAGCTGCCCATTCCATAACGTGTAACTTGTTTTATCTGTATTAAAAATGGAACAATGATCTTTGTAATTCTTTTGAAAATAAAAGTGCTGACATTTCACTTTATTGAAGACAAAAGAAATAATTTCTCCATCCCTCCTACATCAGACATCAGTTTGATTTTGCTTCCATTCATGCTGGTTGTAGGTTTGTGTGTGTGTGTCCCTGAGCAGAAAGGTTCCTTCCTCCTGAAGGGAGAGGGTAGATGAAAGATTATTTAGATTATGGACTCTGGCAGCAACAAGGGCATCTCCTCCCCTACAGCTCTTAATATAGCCTTATAATGGGCATACATTTCCCCTCTTTCCTTCCACTTAACATTCTTCTTTCCATGCTACTGGAATGAAGATAATGGCATCCAATTGTGACCTTCCAAAGGGCAGGTTTCATGGGAAATGCAAACTTTTGTTGAGATGAAGGTATCTATCCTCTAGTGTTTGTGAAAATGTGCAGCTATCTCCTCACGTCCGTCATGCAGATATTCTCCAAAAGGTATTTACTACCTTTCACAGTTGATGTCTTATATACGTGGTTCAGACAGTCAAACAATTATTTGATTATGGGTACAGTTAGGTCCAGGACGTGGTGGCGTTGTGGGATAAACCGCTGAAGCCTGTGCTGCAGGGTCAGAAGACCAGAAGTCGTAAGATTGAATCCACGCAACGGAGTGAGTTCCCGTCGCTTTGTCCCAGCTTCTCGCCAACCTAGCAGTTCGAAAGCATGTAAATGCGAGTAGATAAAGGAGGTGGGGTGGAGCAACCAGCAGCGAGAACAGGGGAATTCTCAGGGCTCTGAGAACCCCTGGGTTTTATTCCGAGTCAGTGGACCCCCCCAAGAAAGGGGGGGCAAGTTTCTATAGGAGAGTGGGGCTGGCAGCAGGGGAGCTGGAGACGCCTGACTGCAATCTGTTTTTTCGGAGGGGTTTCCTTTCCTCAATTACAACTGACTCGTGAAATCGCCATGATGAATTGTTGCGTAGCTGTCCGGAGAGGGGAGAAAGGAAGATTTATGATTTGACTGCATGAACAGAAGTCGAATGGCTATTTTTATGGCAAGTAACAGACCAGATGTTTTGTTTCTCTTTGGAAAGTTTAATTATGGAGACGATCTCTTAAGCGGCAGAGGATCTTGGCAAACTTTGGAGGGTTTTCTTACTACGCCATAAATGGTTAGAATTTAGAATTAAGAAAGTGAAACTTGTCTTTTCCACCCTAACCCTCCCTCCTAAGGTTTGGCTTCTTATAAAGTAGAAGTTTAAGAATCTAGAAGGACTACGAACAGCTTAAATTTATGGAACCTTACTCTCAGCCATAAAGGAGGATTATACGTAAATTAAACAGTTACTTTTATGACCAGAGTGTTCTCCGTAAGACTCTGAATCAGTTCTCGCCAAGGAGTGAGGAGGGAAAGCTGAGCAAAGTTTGACTGTCTCACTCTTATGGTTTTTGGATGAAAATTTAAGGGCGAGACTTTGGGATTTTAAAATGGAGATTTATATGATATGCTCTCTTCAGGAATTTCAATCTAATCTCATCAACCATCTCAAGGCTCAATTTTTAGAACTGGAGACAGATATTAAAGCAATACTTCTTGGCTTGGACATTATGATAGAGACGGGAGACAAACAGACAGCATATTCTGAATCAGCTGAACAACTATCATTGCCAGAGAGAGAGGGAGAGACCACTGTTCCTAAGGAGGAGACGGGAGATGAAATGGTTGACTACTTTGAACTAATTGAACAATGGCCACTGGAGAGCCAGAGGGAGACTTTTTTTTTAAAAGCAGAATGAAATACTTAAAAATGAGGAGATGAGGGGTGGAAACAAGGTGGGAAAGCACATGGATTTTATCCTGATGGAAAATGATGCTAAAGGGAAGACATGGGTGTATTTGGAGGCAGAAATTTATGATCAGAGGTCAAATAGATCTGTGTTGCTCGGAAATCAAGATACGGATTATATTGAGAGGAAGTTAGTAAATTGTATAGAAAATGCCTTAAAGAAATTTCATAGATGGAATTTTAAAATTGACAAAAGGGGAGTAAGAAATCAATCTTGGAAGTACGATACTGGAGTTGAGAAGCAAAAATGAAAGGGGGGGAAGTAACCTGCGGATTAAATGAAAAAAATTCTTGGTTTTGAGAGATATATAGTCATACAGAAAGCAATATGAGTTATTACACTATGAGCAATTTTAGCTAGATGAGAAGCTAAAGGGTAGATAAACATATGCAGTTATGAATTCTACAAAGGTTAGTGAATAATAGTAATAATAGATGCTTTGGTTCTTATGGTATATATATAGAGCTTAAATATGAGTGTTGATTATATAGACAAGACTAGTTTTGTTTTTGTACCTGTAAAAGTGGGGATCTTTCAGAAATGTATTAAGCGGACCTAGAGCTTTTGTGTGGGGAAGTGTGTGTGGTTAAGCTACCTTTATGATGAAATTAGAATTGTTTATGATAAATATTGGATAGAGGGGTACGCAGGTGAAAGAATCTATAGAGACTTTATATCCATGATTCATACATGGAGCAAAGAAATATAACAAAAATGGGAAAGTTACTTGCTGAATATCTTAAATGGTTGATAAGTACAGGTAATGCTTAAATTAGATTACATATTCTGATCACAATTGTTTAGAAGGTATTGATGAAAAGCTAGAAACATGAAAATATTAAGTAACTTATGAACTATAGTTGGTCTATGCAATTAAGAGTGGCTTGAATATAAGATCAATACAGGTTTAAGTTTATATATTGACAATTAATGTATGTTAATCTTTGGGGTTTATGTAGTCAGACTTATATATCAAACGCATATGGCCTAAAGATGTTTAGTAGGGCAATATGGTTTGTGTAGTCAGTATTATATGTTAGAGGAATATATGGAAAATATTCTCCCCGATTATGTGTTCTGTATTTGTCTTATATGTTTGTTTGTGTTATTAATTAATTAAAAATGCGAGTAGATAAATAGGTACCATCTCGGTGGGAAGGTAAAACGGCGTTCCCTAGTCACGCTGGCCACGTGACAACGGAAAACTGTCTTCGGACGGGGGCTCGCTCTACGGCTTGAAAAGCGGGATGAGCACCGCCCCCTAAAGTCGGACACGACTGGACTGAAAATGTCAAGGGGAACCTTTACCTTTCACTTAGGTCCAGAAATAATTGGACACTGCCACAAGTTTTGTTATTTCAGCTGTTGACCAAAATAAATTCAAGTTACAGTTAAATAATTAATATGAGCTTAAAGTGCAGACTCTCAGCTTTAATCTGAGGACATACACATCCAAATTGGAGGAGGGATTTAGGAACGACAACTCTTTGACATATAGCCCCCTCTTTTTCAAGGGACCAAAGTAGCAGGAACAGTAGGAGTGGCCAAATCAACAGTATGATACATTCAAAGAAAAAAGAACATTTTCGTGAGCTCTGCAACACAAAAAGGCTGGGAAGTCCATGGAAGACAACAGTGGTGGATGGTCGTGGCATTATTTCTATGGTAAAGAAAAACCCCTTCACAACATCCAGCCAAGTGAAAAACACTCTCCAGATGGAAGGTACTGTATATTGTTATCCAAATCTACCATAAAGAGAAGAATTCATAGCAGCAAATACAGAAGGTTCACCACAAGGTGCAAACCATTCATAAGCCTCAAGAACAGAAAGCCCAGATTAGACTTTGCCAAAAAAAAAAAAAATAATCTTTAGAAGCCAGCCTAATTCCGGAATAGCATTCTTTGGAGAGAGATGAAACGAATCTCAATCTGTACCAGAATGATGGGAAGAACAAAAGTATGGTGAAGACTTGCAACGGCTCATGATTCAAAGCCTACTACGTCAGCTATAAAACATGGTAGAGGCAGTGTGGTGGCATGCGCATGCATGGCTTCCAATTCATTCCAGACTTCAAGCAGTCATGGCCTGCAAAGGATTCTCTACAAAGTATTAAAAATGAACATCTTATTTATGATTGTGTTAATTTGTCCAATTACATTTAAGCCCCTGAAATAAGAGGACTGTGTATGAAAATGGTTGCAATTCTTAAATGTTTTATACAATATTTTTGTTCAACCTCTTGAATTAAATATGAAAGTCTGCACTTCAACTGCAGCTTGACTGTTTCATTTCAAATCCATTGCGGGGGCATACAAAGCCAGAATTATGAAAATTGTGTCAGCATCCAATTACTTCCGGACCTAAATGTACATGTCTGAGGTTTATAACTACCCTTGCACATTCAAATTCCTTAACTTTAGTTCACAACATTATTTGCCATGGTACCAGAATAAGACATATGATGGCTACTGTAAATCAAAAATGTACACTTTTCCCTTGAATTGCATAGGACTGAACAGCATAGTTTTGGTTATACATGGATTTTCAAAAATGATAAATAACTATTCCAATAAATACTGTACCCCTGGCCATCCAGAACCCCATGGGTTCAACACTGAAGGCATCAAAGTAGTTTACTGCCCCCAAATACATCACCTCTAATTGTGGCTCTAGATCAGAAGTCAGGAAAGGATTGTCAACACAATAGAAGAGAACCCCAATAGAGATAATTGATCTCTCTCTCTCTTTCTCTCTCTGCGTGTGTATGTTTTCTAGTTATGCTTTGGGGCAGTGGTCCCCAACCTTTTCCAAACTGCGGACTGGTTTAGCACCGGTGGTGGTGGTGTGTGTATGTGTGTCCATGAACGGGTGGGTGTGGGCACCTGTGTACAGGTGGGTGGGGCATCCATGCGTGCATCTGAGGGCCCATCTGTGTGTGTGCGCGTCCGTGTGTGTATGTGGGGGGCATACATGCATGCATGGGGGCGTAGGATCTGTCTCTGTGGCCTGGTCCTGCCAAGGCCGGGGGTTGGGAATCCCGGCTGTGGGGGACATAAAGAGCTATACACGGATTTTGAACTACATGGGGATCTACTACTATAACTCTCTGAAGCATTCACAACTAGCTTTGTTGGTCAGGAGTTGTGGGAGCTGTAGTCCAATAACATCTGGGGAACCAAGTTGGGAACCACTGGTTTAGAGGCATATACTGGCAAGACACATCTTACACAAATTCTAACCAGAACTGCATGCTTATCAGGTTGTTTCCTAGCTTAATTTAGCTTCAACAACCTAAATCTTGTCTCCAGAGATCTTGAAGAATCTTTTAATACCACCCTCCAATTCCAAAGAATGGGGATAAGAGAGACCCTATTTAAGTTTCCTTTAAATTTCCTAAATTTAGAGGAAAGACTGTGTACAGAAGTTGTGAAATATACATATATACTGTCTTCCATGTCGCCCATCTCTTTCCTATAAAAGTTAAGACAGAATTATGCTTCCAGCATTTGGGGATTAAGACTTCTTACTGTTTCCACTACAGTTATAATTTTATTTTTAGTTTTAAAGGTCTTGTTTTTACTTGAATTCTCATATTATACTCTACTACAGTAGTACCTTGATTTACAAATTTAATGCATTTTCTGAGACGTTATGTAATGTGAAATATTCGTAAACTGAAATGCAGTTTGCCATAAGAACGGGGGCGGTGCTATAATAATAATAATTTATTGTCATTGTAAGTATATACACAGTATACCCATACAACGAAATTCACAAACCTCCAGGCACAATGCATCCTGGGGAAACTTCCTTCATATTGCAGAAAAAAATTGTAAACTGAGACATTATTTTCTATAGATTTCCATTCGTAAACTGAAAATTACATTAACCGAGGCATTCGTAAACCAAGGTACTACTATACCTGCTCAAGGCCAGTCTATGCATTTTGTTAACAGATTATTACTCCTACCTATGAAGGCTTTAGATGAAAAGGCAGAATATGGTATGCTGGGAGGAGGGGAAGATAATTAAGGGCAAATCTCAACGGCACAAAGTTAAGGAAATGAGTCTTATCATTCCCTTTCTTGAAGTAAGATTACCATATATTATAGTAAGAATCAAGGCGACACTGCCAGGACTCGATGTGGAGGGGTGCAGAGAAAGTGCAACATGCACCCGGAAGCTCTGGAAACACCATAATCATAGGCCACACATTTAGCCAGAGTGGTCAACCAGACCAAATGGGTGGGATATAAATGAAATGAAATCAAATCAAATCGATGATTAGATAGATTAGATAGATTAGATAGATTAGATAGATAGATAGATAGATAGATAGATAGATAGATAGATAGATAGATAGATAGATAGATAGATAGATAGACAGACAGACAGACAGACAGACAGACAGACAGACAGACAGACAGCTTCCAGCTACTAGCCTGCAGGTTTATTCAGTAAACAAATTCTTACCAGCGTTCTTATCCATATTAGAATTCTTTGATCTACAAGCAAACACATAAAGTTAAATTAAAAACCCTGGGACAGCAAAAAACCCTTACATGTATCTTCCCCTTCTGTTTATTAACTACTGATCTACCATTCATTAAACTTCTTTTATATCTTCCATGTGTCAGTCTCTTGGCTTTTTAAGCTAAACAACCTTGAAGATGACATAAATAGACACAAATTTATACAATTAAAAGTAATGGTACAGAATATAGCTGTTATTTACCACTGACTAGTACACAGTTCCACAATAAAAGACTCAGTTCACCAGAACTATAATTATATTCTGAACTCATCCTGATACCTTTACCAATGACAGTTGTTATCTTAAAATTTCACATGTTTCAAGATACTAGATTAATTGTTGTCATAAGTAAACTGATTTCCAAAACCATCTTGAACTTTAAGGACAAAATATAGCATATGGCCTCAAACAGAAAACATGCTTAGGTTATTTCCAGGCTTTGTCCCATAACCAGGCATTAAACCAAACAGACATGATTTAACTAAGGCAAAGATGACAGTTGCCAGATCGGAATGACTCAGAAAAGTTCACTTCCAGCACACTGAACAGATTCTTCCATGCTCTGTTACCATCTAGGAACAGTGCAGGTCAATGTGAGTGCTCCCATATTACCATGATACTTTATAAGATGCACAGCTTGTGCATGCTAACCAATACAGTCTTTACTTTTTCCTGTAAGAGTGGAAGAGACTCACAGAATTGGCTGGGATGAAGATGAGGGGCTGAATTAGCATTGAGAGGGAACTCTATAGGGCCCTGCAAGAGGTACAGGCACCTGGATCTCTTGACACTGTCCTCATTCAAGTTGGTCATTACATGCATATCACAACTTTTAAAGATCTTCAACTGTTTAAGAAACCAACTTGCATTTTCCTCAATACCTGCCATATCCCTTTGAAGGTATGGGCTTCTGCCCTACTACTCAGACAAGCAAGTAAATACATCTGAATTAAACACTTGTTCACTGTGTGCAAGCAATTAGGAACAGACACTTCAAGTGTAACTACACATAACAGATAGAGATTGGAGCTCCGTATTTGTATCCCTGGGAGAAAAATATGAAGCACAGCACCAGTGGTGCCATGGAGGTCCATTCCCTCCCCACAAAACCAGCCCAGTCCACTCACTAGGCTCTGCACAGCATGCATGCATCCATCAGCACTGACATTATACCAATCACGGACATTAGTCCAACCAGCTATGCCTTGCCTCTTTGTGCAGCCAACCACTCCAGCAAAGAGACGGGATGACAAGTCTCTCTACTCAACTGCTCTGAATAGCGGGACAAAGCCGGTTGGGTTACTTCCGGATTGGTGCGATATTGCCACATATACACACACAAGCTGTGCAGAGCCCTGTGAATGGACGGCTGGAGAGGAAATGGACCACCATGGCACTTATGGTGCCATATTTTGTATTCATATCCCCAGGGATATGAATACAAAACTCCCATCTCTAATAACAGATTATGCCCAGCAAGTAACAAATTAATTAGTCTAACAACTGAAGTCTTCCACACTAAATAATACCTCATGAAAACCTTAACAAACTTACCTTGCTTGAGATGAATACTTCTGTCCCTTTTCTTCTTTGAAAGAAAATGATACAACAGCATACGGACATATATGTCTTGGTCTTTGTCTGATCTCATCAAAGCCGTATTCATAAAAATAATACTGCAAATAAATAAACATGTATAAACTTGATGTCTCAGACATCTGCAATATTATCAGGTGTTTTTATTGTCTTTTTTAATGTCTTGTTTCACTGCTGAAATCAAAGTACAGTACTAGCTATCATAATATTGTTCTACCCATGGAAAAAACACTAAAAGCACGCTGTTGTTGTTTAATTGCTAAGTTGTGTCTGACTCTTCGTGACCCCATGGACCAGAGCACGCCACGCCGTCCTGTCCTCCACTGCCTCCCGGAGCTGGGCCAAATTCATGTTGGTCGCTTTGATGACACTATCCAACTATCTCATCCTCTGTCGTCCCCTTCTCCTCTTGCCCTCACACTTTCCTAACATCAGGGTCTTTTCCAGGGAGTCCTCTCTTCTCATGAGATGGCCAAAGTATTGGAGCCTCAGCTTCAGCATCTGTCCTTCCAGTGAGCACTCAGGCTTGATTTCCTTTACAATGGATCGGTTTGTTCTCCTTGCAGTCCAGGGGACTCTCAAGAGTCTCCTCCAGCACCACAATTCAAAAGCATCAATTCTTTGGCGGTCAGCTTTCTTTGTGATCCAGCTCTCACATCCATACATCACTACAGGAAAAACCATAGCTTTGACTATTCAGACTTTTGTTGGCAAGGTGATGTCTCTGCTTTTTAAGATGCTGTTGAGGTTTGTCATCGTTTTCCTCCCAAAAAGAAGGTGTCTTTTAATTTCGGGGCTGCTGTCACCATCTGCAGTGATCATGGAGCCCAAGAAAGTAAAATCTGTCACTACCTCCATATCTTCCCCTTCTATTTGCCAGGAGCTGATGGGACCAGTGGCCATGATCTTAATTTTTTTGATGTTGAGCTTCAGACCATTTTTTGCGCTCTCCTCTTTCACCCTCATTACAAGGTTCCTTAATTCCTCCTCACTTTCTGCCATCAGAGTGGTATCATCTGCATATCTGAGGTTGTTGATATTTCTTCCGGCAATCTTAATTCCAGCTTGGGATTCCTCCAGTCCGGCCTTTCGCATGATATATTCTGCGTATAAATTAAATAAGCAGGGAGACAATATAGAGCCTTGTCGTACTCCTTTTCCAATTTTAAACCAATCCGTGTTTCCGTATCCAGTTCTAGTAAATCTTCATAGAATTGGTCAATTTCAGCCTCTTCAGAATCTGTGGTTGGTGCATAAACTTGGATAACTGTGATGTTGAAAGGTCTCCCTTGGATTCGTATTGAAATCATTCTAACATTTTTGAGATTGTATCCCAGTACAGTGGTGCCTTGCATAGCGACGATAATCGGTGCAAGAAAAATCACTGCAAAGCAATTTCGTCGCTATGCGATATTAAAAAGCCCATAGGAATGCATTGAAACCCCTTCAATGCGTTCCTATGGGCTTCAGACTCAACTTTAAGCGAAAATCCTCCATACGGCAGCCATTTTCGCTGCCCGGTAAGCGAGGAATCTGTCCCAGAAAACAGCGGGCAGCCATTTTTTTTCCCGGTGGCCATTTTGGAACCGCCGATCAGCTGTTAAAAAATCATTGCTTTGCGATGATCGGTAAGCGAAACAGGGTATCGATCATCGCAAAGCGATTTTTCTCCATTTAAAACATCGCAACGCGATCGCAAAAAGTTCGTCAGTATGCGATTTCGTCGTTAACGGGGCGCCCATTAAGCAAGGCACCACTGTACAGGTTTTCCCACTCTTTTGTTGACTATGAGGGCAACTCCATTCCTTCTACGGCATTCTTGCCCACAATACTATTTATGATAATTGTCTGAATTGAATTCGCCCATTTCCGTCCATTTTCGTTCACTGATGCCCAGGATGTCAATGTTTGTTCTTGCCATCTCCTGTTTGACCACATCCAGCTTAACAAGGTTCATAGATCTTACATTCCAGGTTCCTATGCAGTATTTTTCTGTGAAGCATTGGACTTTCCTTTCACTTCCAGGTGCATCCGCAGCTGAGCGTCCTTTTGGCTTTTTTCATTAGCTCTGGAGCTACTTGTCCTTCTCCTCCGCTCTTCATCAGTACAGTGGACCCTTGACTTACAGACGGCTTGACTTACAGACTTTTTGAGTTACAGACTTCTCTGGCCGCAAAATTTAGGTTTGACTTGCAGCCTGAGAATTGACTTACAGACCAGAAAAAAAACCAAAATGGAACAAAAACTGCCTATTACGGGATTAATCGGTTTTCAATGCACTGTAGGTCAATGGAGACTTGACTTACAGACTTTTTGACTTCAGAACCACCTTCCAATACGGATTAAGTTCTCAAGTCAAGACCCCACTGTAGCATGTTGGACGCCTTCCTACCTGAGCGGCTCATCTTCCAACATCATATCTTTTAGCCTTTTGTTTCTGTCCATGGAGTTTTCTTGGCAAAGATACTGGAGTGGCTTGCCAGTTCCTGCTCCAGGTGGATCGCATTTAGTCAGAACTCTCCACTATGACCTGTCCGTCTTGGGTGTCCCTGCATGGCATAGCCCATAACTTCTCTGAATTACTCAAGCCCCTTTGCCACGACAAGGTAGCAAGCCATGAAGGGGACTAAAAGCACAGTTGTGATTAAAAATTACTTTTTCAAGGTGAATCTTTCCCAAACATGTATTTCTCCTATATTATTGGCCAATGTTCAACAATATAAATCCAGTATGTTGGAAAAAGCTTTACAGTAAACGTCTGGTTATTGCATAAGAAATACAGCCTTCATTGTATGTATGTTTTTATGTGCAACTGCCCTTGACTTTGTATTGTTTTTAGATAGCTATAAATGACTCACCTGTGCTCTTTCATATGCCCTATAAGAAAAGAGAGAAGCAATTCTGTTTGCTGACTTTGAAACATGGCACTCAAACTTTGGTGTAGGGTCTAGTGCAGTTTTAATTGTTGAGTCCATTTGATTTGTGCCCAGATTTTCATATATAGTCTTCATTCTTCCCTGAAAGGTGAGAAAATGACAGAAAAGGTCAAAATTCCAACATGTACAATATATTGCATCTCCACTGCCATTAACATACAACTATGGAAACTATGTGAGAGACTAAAATACCACACACATACATATGCCATCTTTCTCAGCAATATCCCACTGCATTTTATTTTGGGAAAACATGCCAAATTTAATGCAAGGGAGTAAGTGGGCACAAAATGGCTGTCATAAACAGAAATACTTGAAAACCAGCAGTTTTTGACCCTTCCTGGATGCTCTTTCTCTGACTTTACAGTTGCAGTCCTTGAACAAAGGAACTTCAAACAGACTTTATAAGGAGATCACTGAGCAGCAATTCATCAGGAAGTTCAGCACACTTTTGCTCTGTCACCCAGCCAGGTCCTAATCACCAGCACAGAGATGTAATTAATTACTGCCTACTCTTTGTTAGCAATCTTCTTCACCCAGGACGAATACACTTTACTGTTATCCTCCAAGACACAATATCCCTGCCAACAGTTTTAAACCCTCTCCAGAGACACAGCCATTCCACTAGCCTGAAGAAGTGTGCCTGTACACAAGAAAGCTCATGAAAAATAAACAGTTGTTAGTTTTTGAGGTGCCAAAAGATTTTTGTTTCCTTTTGCACCAAGAGACTAAATCAGCTCCTGGCTAATTATACACATGTTATAGCATCAATTTTTTAAGTGAAGAGATGCTTATGCTCTAAAATTCTGCAACCTGATTTGTATATAAAAAGGCTTTCTATTTAGTGCCCCATGGCACTGAGTTACTGTATTAAGCAATATTTGACAGCATTAAGCCCTTCTGGGAGAGAAACATCTCATGCCATGACTGGCTAAGCCAAGAAGACCATCATTATTCCAGAGAATACTAGAACAGAAATTAGATTGCATTTGTTGTCCCAGAGCCTGTGCCCCTTAAGAGAAGGATAAGCTGCAGCTGGTTAAGCAGTTTTAGGGGGTGGTTCTCCTTGCAGGTATGTGTTGCCAGAGACAAGACCCCCAAGTAGGCCAGGCAATTTTGCCAGTAATTGGTGGCAGATACCAACAGTAAAGCAGGATAGGTTGAAATAGGTCTCTCCTTTTGCCTGGGATTGTGCTGGCCTGAAATGGGTACCTGGCTTCTACCTTGACTCAACACAGGGTTCCCCATTTTCCAGAGTCTTGTGATGACTTGCAGTCTGTGACATCAGCTGTGTGTGTAAGAGGGGCAAAATGCCTTTACAAGATCACCTACCCCAGTATCTTCCATCCTTGCTGCCCCCTCCTTTCTACATCTCCGTATTCATATTCTTCCTCACTCCTCTTGTTTCCACATTAACACATTAATGTTCTTCTCCTTCCCATACCTGTCTGTCTCCATTCTGTCCCTATATTTTTCCCCTATGTGACTTTCTTCTTTTCTGCCCACCTCTCCAGCTCCTCCATTTCTCATTCCACCTGCTTCTCAGGTTTGCCAGGCAATGGGCTGCTAGTACAGGGCACATTAGCCTTGTCAGTTCTGCACAGCACCAGTCTACTGGGACCCAGACCACCAGAGATGTTTGTGGTGACATGAAGCTCTGCAGCATGTCTGTGGACAGCTTTGTATGACCAAATATTAAACTCTTGCAATAATTTCAGAAAAGTGAAAGTAACATTTCATTAGTGAATTATGACTGAGTCCAGTTAATAACCTCACCTTTATTACTTTAAATATAATAATATCACCAGTTGCATTAGCTTCCAGAGGATTAGCCTGCAACAAATCAGCATACCTAGAAAGATATACACCTGCAGGACGGAAAGACAAAAACTGATAAAGTAAGATTGAACATATACGGAATTATTCAAAATCTATTCACTATACTCAAAGACAGCACAAGACTATATTTTCAATGATTTGGGGGGGGGGAATCAGCCTTCTGCTGCAAATCTCTAGTATTCTGTAAGCTGCAAATTTAATAACAATAAAGAAGGATAGTTACCTAGAGAAGGGTTGCCAAGAACAGTTATCTTGGAATTGCCCACCTGCAAGCCATTTTCACATATATTTTGCACCTAAAAATTAAACAGTTTATTTAGTGTCAAAGTAAATATATTTAAGACAGTAATAAGCAGACATCAGAGCACATTTAAAATGTCAGTTGAGTTTTAATTTTACACTGTACTAAGTTTAGATTACTATAATTTCTGATACTGATTTACCGAGCTTATATAATGCAACAAAATGTTAGCAACCCCTCCAAACATTCAGGGAATGAAGGTGTTTGTAGATGTCTGTCCCTACATCAAGAATGGTTGTTTACAACTAAGCACATGCCTTTTTTTTTACTCTGAATTCCAAAATTATCTATCCTGAGAATTCCACTTGTCAGATCCATATCTAGATACCATATGTCCCCTATTTACAAGTCTCCTATGCGCAAGAAGCAGGTACAGAGACAGACAACCTGTTTGTTCCCTCAGCCTGGTACTAAGGATACAAAAAGGACATGCTGGTTTGTATCTGCACTTCCAAGGCACACAGAGGTCCAATTACCTGGAAAAAGCAGGGAGAAGCCAATGGATCTTTGCCTGCTTTCATTAGCTCAAAGTTAGAAAGCAAGGACAACAAAATTTGAGCTTGCCTTTATTCCTGAGAGCCGTCGAAGTTCTGAGATGGCAGCAGGTTTAGAAGTTAAGCAAGCTGACATGTTTCCATCTCCCTCACCAAGCTTTGAGCTGGAGGGGGAATATATAGTCTCTTTGCCTACTGGACCATCCTGAGACTGGACCAGGTAGAAAGACAAAGCAAACCAATATGCCTCCATCTTGACTTGGGAAGAGAAGATGGAGCAATCTGTTTCCTTGGCATTCAACAAGCATGGAGGCATTTCTAATGATAAATTAGGTTATCAGAGTTACACATCTGCTGGACTACTGGATATCCCTCTGTGAAAAAAAGGCCGAAATCCCATTGCTTAATGTAGTAAATTGTACTAGAGCAGGTCCATTAAATCTGTGGAGATTTACTGAGAGAGGCTAAGAAACACTAAAAATCGTGCCTTCTCGGTCATGGGCCCTGCTTAACGGAATGGGATCCCAATGGAAGTTTGTCTGGCCTCTTCCTTCTCATCCTTTAAAAGGATGCTTAAGATGTTATTGTTTCACAAAGCATTTAAGGGTAATCTCCCTTAGGTTTCCTATCGTATGTGTTTCCTGGAGTCCACTATCATCTGAGGTTTTATTCTATGTATGTATTAAACTTATTTATTTTGCTGGGTGGTTTGGGTTGTCTACTTTATCTTTCTAAACTGCTCAGAGTCATATCCCACACTAAATCAGCAGTATATACATTTACGAAATAAATAAATAAAATCTGTAAGTTCCATTGATTCAAATGGACTATTCTAGTTGCAACTTACTGAAGAATAATAATTGGCACATGGAGTAGGCACATTTGAATCAATGGAACTAATAGGAGTTGCTTCACTCTTATTAGTTCCATAGTAAGCAACTGATTCAATTGGCCTACTCTAATGTTACTTAATATGCTAAGGAACAGAAATTCAGCCAGTAAGTATCCCCTTCAGAAACATATTTTTGTTCACGTTTCTGAAGTTATCTCTACTGTCTCCAAAGATGAACATCTAGTCATGTACACTATGCCCAGGCAAAAATATCAAATTTTGAGACAGGCGTATTTCCACTGTGCATTTCCACTGCATATTAATGCTTACCCATAGCAGTCCATTTTTCTGCCAAAACACACACAGACACAGACACACACAAACAATGGAAAATAAGCAGTAGCACAAGTTCAGTAAGCCACTTAAAACACATAAACACTTTTATTCCTTAAAACACTACCACACTTCAATAATGATTTAATAGAAATAACACTCTCACCAGAGAACGGTCAATCTTCAGAAATGCGTATGATTCAGCTAGCTCTTTTTCCGATCGGCCATCTCGTTTCAATTCTCTTCGCTTCTCGATGAACTTTAAAAAAAATAAGGTTTTAACAATAACACTTAACAATAACTAACACTGATTTTTGAAGATTAGATGTATTCAATGTTTTAAATCTGGCAGCACTCCAGAAATCATTATAGAAATAAAATTCCTTTCCCTTTGTCTCCTTAACTTCCTTGAAACATATACCTGAAGAATAGATATCCTCTTAAACAGCATGGGCCATCAATGTGCAGCAGAAAGAGACAACCGTCCCACACAGGCCAGAAGAATAATGCTAAAGCAGAGCTGCACTCAAAGAAGTGCTTTTGCTCCATTTTGGGCAACCCCCTACCCAAACCCAGTACAAGCGCCCTTCCCATACTTCGCAAGAACAATAATTTTATTTACAAAACAATTTCTATCTTGCCACTTTTCACCTCTAACATAGTTCAACTGCAAGCAATTGCAAGCAGCCTTCTCTTTATACAAGCTCTATGCTCATTTTAATGATGTCTATTGAATTATCATCATCATCTTAGAACTACAGAGCTGGAAAGGACCCTATGGATCATCAAGTCCAGCCTATCAAGAACACACAGGGGGCAATCAAACTTCCATCCTCTGGTTCCAGATACCTAAACCACTGAGCTACCCAGCAGTTCTATTTATAGGTATGGATTCAGATACCTACCATGAATGAATGAATGTTTACATGCACTAGACATGTGTCTGGAGCTTTTCCAAAGAGTATAAGGTTCCAAAGGTTAATAAATATTAACCTTCAATTTTAATAACAGAAAAACAAAAAGGTTGCACTATAGACATTAAACTGTGACTGCTGCTTCTTGCTTTCTACCTTGCAAAATTTCTCACAAAAATGACAACCTACAATGTCTGCACTTTATTTTCAACTTTTGCCAAACATAAGGATTTGCAACAGAAAAGACAAGCACAAGCTCCTATTCACGCAGAGTCAAATACGCCTTCTACCCCCACAGCAGAGCAATTAATGATGTACCAACTTTAAGTACATTATACTGAAGTGAATGAACTAACTTAACATATCTCAGTTGAAGTTTTTCCTTTCATACTAAAAAACGCATTATCAATTTAGTGCAACTATTACACACTTTCAAATTAAATAATAGTTTTGTTTTCAATGAAGGTGTTTTCTTGCAATGTTTTCTTCAAAAAGGGGTACAAATGTTGAATTTAAGGATTACATCTTGTAAATTGGACAACACTGGGTTTTTTATGAATCCACAAAAAGTATTTCCTTTATATATGAATAACATGTACTCACCTCTTTTTCCAATAATTCACTATGAATTAAACTGGCTTTTTTATAGATGAAATTGTCCTTTGAGTGGATTTCCAAATATGATGAATGCAAAATATTCACAACATCTTCAAATTCACGAGATTCTTTTGTTATAGGCTGAAAAAGAGCTGCAGAAAAAGATTACCCTTTCAACACCTATGGGTACATTCATCCTACCACTAAGTGGCCACATAATGAATTACTAGTTAATTTTCAATTATTGTGAATGAGAAGAGTGCTTCTGTATCCAGCTCACACATTCTGATCTTGGTCCTCAATTGTGCAAGTGGCTAAAACAATGTGGAAATGGGAAGTTCTACAATACTGAAACCTAGGCTTGCTTTGTTGCTACTAGTCAGCAAGAAAATCATTTTTCTAGCATAAACTAGCAATTCTGGTGTACTGTTATATGCAAATGTCCTCAACAAGAGGTAAAGGAACTGCTGTTGCTTGTAAAGGAACTGCGTTGCCTGAAAAGCAAAATCAAAATAATTTTAAGTAAGAAAATGCTGTAAAAAAAGGACTCTGGAATTTTTTGAGGGGTGTTTTCTTCTGTTTGAAAGAATGACAGCACAAACTCAGGTGAATCACACTCAGTTATTCACACACAAAAACTATAAAGACAACCAAACCCCAAAGAATATCACTAAAAGTGCCCCATCAAAAAAATTATGGATCAAAAGATTTTCCAATAACTTTCTGTTTCCCTCAGAGATCTGAACTACCAAGAGAATTATTACATCCTGTAAGTAGAAAGTGGACAATAATCTGAGTTACTTCTACACAGTGTACAGGTATTTGGGGGAAAATGAGTTCTGAGGAGCTAAAATTAAGGATTTCACATGGCATAGGGCAGAGGATGAGCTTAATGAACACAACTTGCAGAGCAATCTCATACATGTAACCAATGTTCTCTCTAAGCTGTGTGCATGCGTGCTTGCCCAGAGCTGCACGGGGTTGCACACAAGCAGCCGGCTTCTTTACCTTCTCATTTCAAATGAAGCCCTGTCCATCCCTACACATATGGAGTGAGGCTCTCACACAGCAGGACAGAAACTTAAAGAGAACACTGCATGTAGCTCAAAAGCAGGAATGTAAATCTTGCAGCTTCTTGCTCTAAGAGGAAGACACCAAGGGAGGAGATCACTCCTCACTCCTTCCAAAAGGATCTATCTGTGCTATTCCCTAATCCCACCTAGAAAACTCACAAGAAAGCTCATCAAGATTATTCAGAAGTTTTATGGTCCCTTTTTTCCTGCAAGAAATAGCAAGCTACACAGAATTAGTGGCACCTTTCCTGCAAAACATTCATTGGAAAGGGCTTTCTAATTATTATTCTGCACAATTTGGTACTGTAGTTTCCTATGCAGAGAAAATGAGATAGGGTTTCATTTTTGCAAGAAGCCAGTACATTTCACTAATGCCAAGCAAAGTTTAAGCATGGCTTGTAATCATCACATTCCTCCTCAGAAATGACTCCTGGTGAGGTGGGTCAGCAGGACTTACTTACAGACTCACACCCTTAGCGTGGCTTAAAACTTCTATTCAAGCTGAATCATTCATTTATTAAGTTCTTTATGCTGTTTTAGTATACAAACCATTGTATTCCGTAGAACTACATCACAAAATGCAAATAAACCCAAATAAAAGACACACAGGAGACCTATATAGGCTTTGGAAGCTGTATCAGCTTCCAAACAAGCAAACACTGGAATGACATTTGACCGAATATTTACAGGCCTTTGCAGACTTTCCCTGGCAACATGAGAAGGTTGAAGGTGGAGGCAGCACAGCTAGAAAATGCTCCCTCTACACATTTACAAATACTGTAGTAACATCAGTAGTTTCAGAACTACTGAAAATGAGTTATCCTGTTCTTTGCTGATTAACAATTCCAACAAGAACATTCAACATTTCCCTCATATTCTCTATGGCTTTACATGCATGGTCAAAGTAGGAAAACCTACTCCTAGGTGCTAAGACTCATCAGCTGAAAGCATTCTCCTCCCTATTTGCTTCGTTCTAATGACTTTACTGTTCTATACCTTTCAGTTTCAAACCCTCTGCCAGCTCCCTTCCAATGCTATTGAACACCAAGCAATCAACTGTCCTTGTCAACACACTTTTATTTTCTTGAAATGTTACATACGAGGAGTTCAATCAGAGGAGAGACCTATTCTAATCCAACATGCATTGTGGCTATGGCAAACTGCATGCCAATGAGAAGGCCAATCACAAAACTACAGGGCAACAATCCTCTCCTGTCCTTCAACAACGACAATGCTGAAGCACACTATATCTTCAGATACAAAATATAATTCTTCTGACTAATAGCTACTTGTATCTCAAGTGGATTGTAATCCATTACACATTTTCAAAAAAATCTATTACAGTGGTGCCTCGCATAACGAGCGCACCGTGTAACGACGAATCCGTATAGCGACGCGTTTTTTGTGATCATTTTTATGATCGCATTGCGATGTTTTAATAGGCTAAACATCGCATTGCGATGATCGGTAAGCGTTTCGCTTACCGATCTTCGCATTGCGATGTTAGGGAAACAGCTGATCGGCGGTTCCAAAATGGCCACCGGATCAAGAAAATGGCTGCCCGCAGAGTTTTCGCACCCTGCCCTCGCTTACCGAGGCGGCGAAAATGGCGGCCGGATGGGGAATCTTCGCTTACCGGTGAGTTTTCCCCCTATGGGGTTTTACACTCCGTTTAGCGATGTTTCCGGATAGCAACATTTTTCCTGAAACGGATTAACATCGCTATGCGGGGCACCACTGTAATCTTAAAGGTGTGATAGCATACTTGTTTTTCACTGTTTTTAAAATCAGAAACTAATACAGTGGTGCCTCGCATAGCGAGGTTAATCCGTTCCGGATTAACCTTCGCTATGCTCAAGCATCGTTGAACGGGGCAGGGAATTCCATTGGTTTAATGCGTTCCAAATGGGCCAAATACTCACCGTTCAGCAATGCTTCTTAATGGCCGGCAGCCATTTTCACGCCCTCCCCTCACTTAACGAGGGCGCGAAAACGCTGCGCGCGGCCATTTTGGGCCATTTCCGGGCTTCCGGCGGCCATTTTGGCCGCTGAACAGCTGATCGTCGGGGCTTCGTTTTGCGAAGATCAGTAAGCGAAACACTTACCGATCTTCGCAAAGCAAATTTTGCCCTATCTAAAAAACGTTGAGCAATCACATTAGCGATCCCAAAAAAGGGATCGCTATGCGATTTCGTCATTGTACGGTGCGCTTGTTAAGCGAGGCACCACTGTACATTTAACCTTGATATTGTTATCTGCGCCACTTTAAAAGCTAACTAAAAGTTGGTGATCATCAAAACTTCTGGCAACAAACCTAACCACTTGCTGTGTGAAGCACTGTCTTTCATTCATCCTGAGTCTTTGATGAGCTGAATTTTTATTTCAAAAGATAGAGAAAAATGTCTCTTCTCACATTTTCAGCACCACACATAATTTTATATATCACTATTACCATCCTTTTAATTTTTTGAAAATGAAAAGCTTTCAACATTATTACTTTACCAACCAAGGTTCCAGTCCACAGATCATTATAATGACCATGTACTTTTACCAGCTTTACAACATAATTTTCAAGCTAGGTCAGCCTTGTTTTCTTGCTATCCCAATAATTTTCATGTACCTAAAAGAATGTTAATGTAAGAAAAAAAATCTAAGATAAAATAAGAAGAGTATATTTAATAACTTTGAAAACTGAATCACACTCTGTCAAGCCTGATGAAGTAAAGTGATTCTCTGCAAACTAATCTGTATCTCTGCTACCAAACACCTTACGTATTAGAAATTTAAACTGTAAAAATCTTCCAGACTATGTCAAAGGAACAGTCTGTGTTTTATGATGCAAGATTAAACAGGTGAAAGTCTTTAGCATTTGCTAAGTATTTATCAGTTACCTTTTTCATGTTTTTGAAAATGCTGCTATCTGTTCCATACATTCAAAATAGTAAAAACTATATATTTGCACAAAACAATGTTGTAGCCATCCTTCCCTTATACTGTAGATCTAACACTACTTTAGTTCCTCTCATTGGACTTAAACTTCTAAACAGTAAACAAATACAGCTACAAGCCAATGAAGAACGAAGCATGCTTAAGCTTGCTGAAATCAGTTGTACTGCAAGTGTAATCAAATGTGTTTCAGGACAATAATATTCAGTTCTAAAGCAAAAGACTACATAAATGCTCACTTACGAAAATGAGTTTTTATTTTCTTCTGCTATGGGATATGCTTAACGTCCCCCTTTGAAATCAATTCTACAACATAAATTCATTCTTCACTGCATGCCTTTTGATTCTTACTTCCACTTTCTTCCTTGCTGAGCTACTGAAGAATATATTTATAGGACAATGACAAAGGGTAACATTCTAGGGCCATTAGCCAACCACAATATTTTTCAGTATGAGGCAGTGCCTTTCACCTCTAGAAGCGAAAGATCATATCCGAGTGCTTCCTTTTGTTTCTAGTCTTCACCAGCACTATTCCCACCAGTAATTTTGTATTGCATCACCTTGCTAGGCAGCAAGGACAATGATGAGGTATAGCAACAACTAACACATCTGAAGGCAAAGAAAGCATGAGAAAGAGCACTCATTTACAATTTTCCTGCAAAGCTCCTTTTCTGACTGTTTTAATCAGAATAGCTTGAGAAAGAGCACTAATTTACAATTTTCCTGCAAAGCTCCTTTTCTGACTGTTTTAATCAGAATAGTTGAACTTCTGCAACAATAAAGGAACACATGGATTTTGCAGAAATCTCTCCCAAATTCTAACAATATCCAATTCACATACTCTGGAGAACTAAAAGTTACAGCAAAATGCTCTTCTCTGTCACAGATTTTTAAAGGGACCAAGAAGGCACTCAAGCTCCCCCTCCTTTCTCTTTTCTATCCAATGTCTGATGTGGAACAAAGGTAACATGGGGAGACATTCACACCATTTTAATGTATGCATTAACATCATGTACATATAGTGGTGCTAAGATTCCGTGCAAGAATGTTTTCTCTGAAAACCTACAGATGTCATTTTCTTTACTGCAACTTCTCTGTACACATTTAAAAGATGCAGTGCAAAAGTGAACATACTTCTTTGTGTCCTCCAAAATTAAGAACCTAGGTGTGACGTAGAAAATTTATAGAACCTCAGCACACAGAGATCACAGAAATAAAGGTGAAAAAGAATGAGGCACTTAAATACATTAAAAATCTGTAATGGATAGGAAAAGTAACACTTCCATAAAAACAGAGCTGAAAATAAGTATTTTAAATATTTCCCAAATCCTTTTAAACTGACTAAAGTTCTGGAAAATAACCACAACTGCGAAGTTCCAGCACATAATTATTTCATCTTGCTCACTAAATCAGAGGATAAACATAGTACAGAATATGCTGTAGAAACAGAATACAGACATGTGGACCAGACTGAACTAACAATGTACATCATGTAGTTCATATAAACATTTAGTTCACATGAACATATAGTTCAGTGGCGGCGAACCTTTTTGGGCCCAAGGGCCCAAACTGGGGGAAAAGAAAACACACCAGCTGCTGGAGTGCCGCTGCCACTGCGGAGCCAGGAGTGGCAGTGGAAGGGGGAATTCCACACAAAGAAGTACCTAGAGACCCCACTCTGGATCCGCCACCAGCGCCAGCTGCTCCGGATCCTGGCCCATCACCTGTTAAAGTGCCAGCACTGCGGCTGCGGCCACCTTCTGAGGTTTGGTTGCAGGAGGGAGTAGTGATCCGGTGACTAATGGCTCTGCATGCCAGGTGTGGCACACATGCTATAGGTTCGCCATCGCTGAAATAGTTCAATTGAAATACAGCATTCATTCCAAGCATAAATAACAGGAATCATTTTTGTTAGTTTCTCTGGTGTTATGACAATCCTCAGAACATTTTGTATATATTTTCTTTCATATTTATAGATTTAATTATTTTAATATTTTGTTCCCAAATTTGTGACCAGGAACTTAATTCAATATTACGACCTACATTTTGAGCCCATTTTACCATACAATCCTTCACAATTTCATCTTCTATTTTTTGCTCCATCAAAATATTATATAAACCTTTAATCAATTTTCCTCTGAGTCCAGCAACCCCTTATCCAAAGGTATTTTGTCTTTTTGAAACCCTGTAGCTTCATCTTTTACATATTTTGATTTCAACAAGTTTCTGGACCACTGAGCTAAGACAATAACTTCTGACAATTCATCATTGTTCTTCAAATTAAAATCACTATCTAACATCTCGGCTTATCTCCCGTTTGTCCCTTTGGTTGTTCTTGCTGGGTCAGAGAATGCTTTTAGAGGAGCTACTCATAATGGTATCTTTCTATAATGTTGTGCCTTAACGGTCTTCCAAACCCACCTTTCAGTTCCCCTATGATTTACAAAGGAGCCCTTCTCAGTACAATTTCCAGCAGGCCATCTTGAATATGACTCAATGTATGTTACAAAGTAAGTTAACACTTTGTGTAAGGATCTTTTTCCATCTAGCAACTAACATCTACTTTGGCTGACACCACTTTTCCAAAGTCTCAGAAAACAAGGTATGGGGTGGGAGATCATTTGCTTTTTTTTTCCAAAACGAGAACTAAACAATGGCTCCTGAGTACAATTCCTCCAGTAAAACGAGAAGAACATATTCCTTTCAACTTTAAGATAAGCAATAGCTGTTGTTCATGTATTTTGGTCTCCTCTACAGAAAAATATTTTGAAGCTTGTTCCCTTGGAGTAAGGCAGTATTCCAGAGAAATGTTACAAAGCTGCAGGAACCCTTTCTGTACAAACTCTCAGATATACTGCTTCATTACCAAATTAATTAGCTGAAGTCCTGAATGTAAAAAGTGAAGAACTGTCATAATGCTCCAAAATGAAATTGTTTAGAGATAACTTGAGGCTTATGTAGAAACTTAAATGAAAGACAAGTGAAGATGTCACACCCAACATTAAAAAAGGCAAGTCAGGATGCTTAAATGACCTCAAGTATACCGGCTTCTATGGTTGACAAATTTAATACCTGGGATATTTTTATTATCACTATGAAAGAAAGAAAAACTGTTATTTAACCATTCGGAAAGCATGTCTCCAAAGAGTTGACTCATCACAAATACCACTGGGAAAATACTGATTACGCAGTCCCTCTGTTAATATCTTTATCTTGTTGCTCTTTTTGAGGCAAATATTTTCTACAGCATGGTTCCCAAAACACAATGTTTTACCTCCCATTTGTTGCACTTCACTGCCATATGAAGAAATAAAAAAATACAAAGATGTCTAACATCTGCCTACAACCTTCCTTCTATTCTTCTGATAAAATTTAGATATTAAAATTCTCTTAAGAAGGATCACAAACTCTTCTCAATTTCACAAGTATGTTTTCAAAATGGCAGAAAAAAACTGACATTATCAAAAGTATTCGGTTTCAGAACAGTCCAAGGGCATCTCAGTTTCAATTCTGAACTTAAAATCTGTTGGGGCTGGGCTGATATGTGGATAACAATCAAGAAAAAAATTCTCCTTCAATGTTAATGTAACTGAAAATTATTCCTAGGGGAAGAAAAACATACATGAACCAGACAAGCTAGAATTCACCCTTTGTTTTGCCTGTGATAGCACATGAAGCTCTCCTTTGATGCTTTATGAAACAAATGAAAGTTTTACACTTTAGACACAGCTATTATTACAGTTCACAATCTTTTTATTCTTCATCCTTAAAACTAAGTATTGCCAAAACACAATCTTCTATAATCTAACAGCTACTTCTTTACTAAACATAGGTGTCTCTTGAAATACTATACAGTAGTTATTTTCAGAAACCATATGAACACTCCGCTGAAAATTGTGATAAGGCTTGATATGGTAGGACTTTATACTAGGGCATAGTAACTGCCCAATTGTCAAGACCTGAAGAGAACAGAATTGTTAATAATCTTAGAACTGATGAACTGGAAGGGACACTCTGGACCAATGAGTCCACACTGTCAAGGAGACACTGTGGGGAACTAAACTCCCAGCCTCTGGCTCTACAGCCAGATGCCTCAACTGCTGAGCTATCCAGTAGTTATTACAGTCTATTTAATGCTATAGTGATTTACAATAAGTTATTTGAGAAGTACTTTAAAATTCTACTTCAGTGTTCTGCTTCTGAAGAACAAATTTTGGTGCAATTATATTTACCTACTACAAAGTACATCAGCTCATGTTGTGGGAGTCCAAAGGAACTGAGTGCTCATCCTTCAAAGAACGTGCAACTTTTTAAGATAATCCAGTCCTAGAAATGTTTGCAAGAACATGGAATAGCCTGAGCTTTGACTCTGAGTAGGCCACATTTCCCAGAACACAGTTTCAGACAAAACTGTTTATTGATTTTTTCCCCACACCAGAGAAGTCAGCAGCAAAGATCCCTAACCTACTAATGTTTTGTGGACACTTCCTAACCCTTGATTATTCTCGGCAGGGAGGCTAGAAACAGATGTGGCTTTAAGAAGGTGCCAACCCAACCTACCTTGATTTTCTCAATATTGCAAAACTTGCCTGACTGCAATGCTACTTATGTTACTAGTCTTGATAAACACTAAACACAATAATGGCACTCCCACCTGCCGAGGTATTAATGAAACTAATGAACAATTAAGAATTATAGCGGATTCTTATTCAATAGCTAACTGAAGACAAACAAGTTGTTAGCAATTGGCTCTATTAAAAAATAAAACACTTAAAGAGGGTTAAGGAGGTCTGTCAGACAACGTCAAAGGAGCCTGGATCAGCAACTAGGCCATTTCAGAAAGGCACCTGACTGACCCTCTGGTCCAATAATTCCCTCCTTTTACGCCTGGTTTGGGGGGGGGGGAGGTACAAGCAGCTTTCAACAGGAGCTGGGGCAGGAAGCCATTTTTTAGCACTTCACTAAAGTGAACATTTCTGATAGGGTCCTCGGCATACTCTACAAACGGTCGCTTTTCTCAGAGAAAAGGAAGCACTCCATCTTCCTCGGACATCTTATCTGAGAACTGGGGCGCAGGTCGAGGCCGTGGGGACATCCAGGTATTCCCCAACGCCCAGATCGCAAGCTCTTCCACCACTAACTCAGCCATTTCAGACCGAAGCGGGGGATGTGTTTCATAAACCTCTTTGTTCTTTCTTCCTTTTTTTTAAAAAAAAAATCCGCTTCCGGATACCCCGCGCTTTCTCTTGGGTTAGTGCGAGGCAACCCGTGCAACGGCTTTCTCCACACCCGCAAGGGAACTGCATGCAGCTGTGCGAGATGGCGCTGTGCGTGTGGGGAAAGGAAGGGAAACAGAGGCAAGAGGGGAGGGGGGAGGAAGAGGAAAGGGGGTGAAAGATGCGAAGGAACCACCTTTCTTTTCTCTGTTCTTCCTGGGGATCTGAAAGTTTTTCTTAAGAGGCAGGTCTTCGGAAGCTTTAGGGAGCGAGCCCCCCAGCCCCTCGCAAAGCTGCTCGGAGACGCTAGTCTTGCGGTGGCCACTGCGCGGGGATCCCCTGCTCTCTAGCAGCGACTCTTCATCGCTTCGGCTCCTCTCAGAGCGGGCGCCATTTTGTGGAGACTCGCTCGCTTCGACGGCTGCAGCTGCTCTGTTCTCCTCACCGGAGAGGCCGCTGCTGTTCTCCACCCGGGGTGGCTGCTCTGGCGTTTTCTCACTGCCGCTCATGGCCGCGGCATCCGCCATTCAGCCGTGCAACGCAGTCAAGAGAAACGCTGCCCCGGGCTCGTGATGTCCGTCCCCCACGGAGCCACCCCTTTCTCAGAGCCATGCAAGGCGGCGGCGGCGGCAACAGCAACGGCACCACCGATGTCACGCTCCTCCTTGACAAAACAGCCCCTCCCCTTCCCCCGCTCCCCCTCTAACATGGCGCCCGGGCGTCAGAAAAGGGGAGGGGTTTGATCGCATCCCGTTGCCGCCAATCAGCGCGAAGCGCTTCGTATAAATAACAGGAAGCGCGCCTTTCACTTGGCGGTGAAGGTGGGTGGAAGGCTGTGGAGTGGGTGTGTTTCGTCTGGTGGGTGGCTTGCAGTGTTCTGTTCAAGCGCTGAATTCTGATCACTCAAAAAGAAAGGAAGGTGTTTTTTTTTTAAATCTCCCTCCTCATTTTAAGGCTATCGCTATAAAACGGTGACTCGCTTTGTGGCTAATCTTCAGCTTGGTAAAGGGAACATTCGTTTCCTTCGGCCTCACCAGATGGACGTGGATACCTGACAGCAGCATGTTTGTCTTTGCAATGGCCATACGAGTTGCTGATTTAGAAAGTTAATATAAATGCATATTTAAGACATGCAAAGTGTTTTGGAGAAAGATGTTTTTGTGCCATGTAATTCATGGGTTAATGAGTTTCAATAGTTTTCTGATGACCTGTGAAATCTAACTCCAAAAGTAACCAGGCCTATAAGAAAATGTAAAACATTCTCATCACTGGCTGTTGTGGGTTTTTCAGGCCTCTTTGGCCATGTTCTGAAGATTGTTCTTCCTAACTTGCCAGTCTCTCTGACCTCCATCTTCAGAGGACAGCACTCTGTGCTCTGGTGTAGTTGGCTTGGGAGTGGAGTATTTATGGCTGTAAGATGGGCTTTTGTCTTTTTCTGTAGATGGGTGATTAGTGTGTCTTGTGGGTCTCTTGTTGTGATAAAGAGAGATTATCTGTCACTGTGGTTGATGGGTGTCATTAGCTGGTCTTTTGTGTGTAGTGATCCCCGGTCCTTGTGGCTGGGTAGAGTTCGTTGACCCTTTGCACGCTGTATTTTTGAGAGCTGGCAGCCAAGTTTTGTTGAGTTTCAAACTTTCCTCTTTTTTGTTGAAGTTCTGCTGGTGCTTGTGGATTTCAATGGCTTCCCTGTGCAGTCTGACGTAATGATTGCTGGTGTTGTCCAGTATTTCGGTATTTTGAAACAGAATTTTATGTCCAGTTTGTTTTAGGGCATGTTCAGCTACTGCAGATTTTTCTAGTTGTTTTAGTCTGCAGTGCCTCTCGTGTTCTTTGATTCTGGTGTGGATGCTTCGTTTTGTGGTTCCAGTATATACCTGTCCACAACTGCAAGGTATCCGGTATACTCCTGCAGTGGTGAGGGGGCCCCTTCTATCCTTTGCTGACCGTAACATTTGTTGTATTTTTGTGGTGGGCTTGAATACTGTTACAGTGGTGCCTCGCTTAACGATGTTAATTTGTTCCAGTGAAAACATTGTAAATAAAAAACCCATTGAAATGCATTAAAACCCGGTTAATGTGTTCCAATGGGCTAAAAACTCACAGATCCTCCATATGGTGGCCATTTTCAGTGCCTGTCTAGCTAGGAATCCGTCCTAGAAAACAGCAGGGGCCATTTTCTTCAGCCGGCGGCCATTTTGGAACCTGACAATCAGCTGTTTGCTGATCATCGTAATGCGACAAATTGGTTCCCGAAGTAAGGAACCGATCATCGCACAGCGGATTTTTCCCATAGGAAGCATCGTTTTGCGATTGCAAAAAAAGCATCTTTAAGTGGATTCGTTGTTATACAAGGCAGTCGTAAAGCGAGGCATGACTGTATATTTGTTATAACAAAGGATGATCAAGATTTACTCATTTTAGACTGAGAAAGATAGGTGGTTTGAGAGAGGGATTATGGAGGCCATACATGAGCATATAGAAAGTCCCTCACTCAACAGGGGTGGAGGCCTTAGATACAACCTGTCTCTTATTTATCATACTGCCCTTTAATCCATCCCCAGAAGATTAGTACTTCACATACCAGAAAGACCAAAAACCAATGACAATAGGTGGAGAAGGACTGCAGAAGTGGGATTATTCCCCACCCTCAGTCCTTTGTCCTTCTAACAAGCCTATTCAGACTAGGGGGAAGGGAAACCAATGTGGAAGATATGTCAGGGGTTTCCTATCAACTCTCCTCAGACTGAAGAAGCTACTTGGATGAGTAGCAAAACGTTTCAACCTAACAAGAAATAAATCCAGTTGCCATGACTCAACTTCCAGGTTTCCTGAAAAAGTTCATTTCATATTTCTCTCCATAATGTTTTTAAACCTTCAAACCAAATATTGTGTAATTTTTCTGTGTAAAACAAGTTAGAAGGAAGCCTCAAATTTCAATGTCCATATCTATTGCTTCCTAGGTGTTATGTTAAATTTAAAATTACTAAATTTCACTGTAAATCCTTAACTTCCTAAGGCACTAGAAGATGTAGGGTAAGTAGTAAGATGTAGACAAGGAAGTCTCCCAGAACCTTCTTTGCATACAAAGTTTGATGGAGAATATATTTCTCTCCAAAAGGAATAAAACTTTTTATTTATTGTAATGTAACTGAAGTCCAGTAAGCTCTCCCAAAAAGGTTATATTGTTGCAGTAGTGTAATGGAAATACTTACTGTCTTTATCTATTTTGAAAACTGCCAGTTAAATCCTGTTACATAAGCAGATTTTTATCCAAAATACACTCGACTATAAAATGACATCTTTAAAATTACTTGTTGGGAAATTAGCAACAGCACATTTGCCCAATATGGCAATTATTGTATACTTGAAGGCACAGTGTTTCTCAAAGCAGTAATTAGAATGCAGTTTTTAGGGCTGTCGTGGCGCAATAGAGACTTTGCTCCAGGACACCAAAATTGAGAGGAAACCAACACCTAAAGCAGAATCTATTGATGAAAATTAGGAAAACAAATAGCAACAACTTTCAGACCTCTTTAATACCCCCTCCCCACCTTTAGGAGGGACCACAAACTTTCTTTTTCTGTGGTGAAGTGTGCGGCACATTCTCTTCCTACTGTTTTTATGGTTGGCTTATGCCCAGGTGTCACAGCAGAACGGGTGGACAACTGTGCAATACTGCTTTCTCCAGGTGACAAAAATTGTTTGTTATGGTGGTTGTTGTGGGTTTTTCGGACTCTTTGTTATGTTTGTTTTGGCTCTGGCAGTTACAATGGTAAATTAAAGGAATTAAAAATATGAAAGTACTCTGCTACACTTACTTTGATTCAGAAGTTTAAAACATTCATTCTGTGTCTGCTTTTTCATGCAGCTGATGCGGTAACATTATAGATCCAAATTAACTTTTACTTTAGAATTATTATAGCAGAAATGAAGAATTTGTCACATTAGAAGCATATATTCAATAATCATTTTAGATATTTCTCTTTAACCACTTGGATATACTCTCATATTGCTTAATCAGAACAAATCTATGCCATTTTGCTGTCTGAAGCAGAACAGAAAATGCTACCCTGCTACAAGACCAGTCACATTACATAGGCACCTGCTTTGTTTTTCCCAATTAGTAACAAATACGACAATACTAAGATGGCAGTCTGAGGAAGCTGTATCACTCTGCCTGATGATAGCATAGCAGCCTGGCCCACAATAGAGAAATTTTCTGATTTCAGGGTATCTGTTAGATATTGTGAAAGAAGCAAATAATAACTGGTTACTATTCAGAAATCTGCAGCGATGCAATCATATTTTAAAAGGATAATAAAGGTTTATAGTACTAAGCTATATAAAATTATATCATGTGGTAAAAATCTATAGTTATAGAAAGGGTGATTTGGTTGTCCTGAACTGTGACAATTTATCTACAAAGATTTGCTTTTCTTAGAGAGCTCATCTAGAAAGTACTTTCGAACACAAAGATAGATGTGATGTCAAGTCTGCACACTGGATCTCCCTGAATCACTTAGACAAAATAAGCGGTGACCCAAAGGGGAACATAAGTCCCTTTACTTCTGCTCACCTACATTCAGTATTGCTCCCTAAATGCTTTTCTGTCATCTGCAGCACATTTCCAGTATTAGAGCTCAACAGAGGAAAAAGGTCTCAGAGACCTGAGGTCTGATCTGGCCATGGTGACACATGCTTTATTCACACCCTGGCTGGATGACTGTAACACGCTCTACATGGGTTTGCCTCTGGAACGTGTCAGGAAATTTCAGCAGGTCCAAAACGTGGCAGCCAGATTGCTCACTGCTGCTGGCCACAGGAATCATGTAAGTCCACATTACAGCAGCTCCACTGGCTGCCAATCATTTTGGGGGAAAATTCAAAGGGCTGGTTCTAACCTATCAAGCCTTAAAAGGCTTGGGGCCAAGCTATCTCAAGGACCACATCTCCCTTTGTGAGCTTGCCCAGGTGTTATGATCACCAAGAGAGACCTTCCTCTGGTCCCACCACCTTCGCAGGTGCATTTGATAGGGGCACAGGAGAGGGCCTTCTAAGTCACAGCTCTAAGACTTTGGCACTCCCTCCCACAGGGGGCTAGGCTGGCCCCGTCTTTGCTGTCCTTCCACAAGCAGACCAAGACCTTTCTCTTCAGGCCAATTTTATTTCAGTGACTGGCTGCCTGAGTGGTTTTTTGATGGACTGTTATGCCTTTCTGCTTTCAATGTGTTTTTAGTATTGCTTATGTTCACCATTTCTCAAAGTGGTATTTGTTTGATCCTTTTAGTATTTGCTTCTAGCTCTCAGTGTTGTCTTTTAAGTATGTGTAACCCACCACTGTGTACTCATGGTTTTTAGCTTTAAAATGTCATCCTTTAATGATATAAATTGTCTCGGGTCCTTTTTAAGGAGAAAGGTGGGGTAAAAATATTTTAAACAAATAGACTGGAGTGGGGTAAGATGAAGTGGAGGACATGTTCAGTGCTCCGTGTGTAAGCCTTTTGCTGCTTAAATAAATATTACTCATGCTATTCAAACATGATTTAGAATAGATTTGTATTTGAATAAGCAGATTAGAAATAGTTTAGTTTTGGCAAAGAAGCTACCATGTTCTCTAGACTCACAAAGAGAGTATGGCTTAATAAGATGCTTAGGTCCAGGTCTATAGAGCCTGTGTTCTGAGTACACTCCTGTACTGCAGTGAGACCTGGACCCTTGGTGCACGGCAGGAGAGGAAACTGACCACGTTCCATATGCATTGTCTCAGTGCATTTTTGGTATCACCTGGCAGGACAAAGTTCCAAATAGAGCAGTCCTAGAACAAGCTGGAATTTTTAGCATATATACATTACTGAAACAGCGACATCTATGTTGGCTCAGGCATGTCGTCAGAATGGCTGATGGTTGGATTCCAAAAGATCTCCTGTATGGGGAATTAGTGCAGGGAAACCACCCCAGAGGGAGACCACAGCTGCGATAAAAGGATGTCTGCAAGTGGGATCTGAAGGTCTCAGGAATGGACCTCAATAGATGGGAAATGTTGACATCTGAGCGTTCAGCCTGGAGGCAGGTGGTGCAGCATAGCCTATCCCATTTTGAAGAGACCCTTGTCCAGCAGGCTGAGGCAAAGAGGCAGTCCCGAAACCAGCAAAATCAGGGAGCTGGACAGGGGACAGATTGTATTTGTCCAGCATGGAAGGGATTGTCACTCTCGAATTGGCTTCTCAGCCACACCAGACGCTGTTCCAAGACCTCTATTCAGAGCATGTTGCCGTAGTCTCTTGAGACTGAAGGATGCCTAATCAAAGTTTTGTCCTCAAGACAAAATTACATCTGGTATTATCAGCACCATTTCATCTACAGTATTTATTCAGAATATATGAATATTGCTGTTCAATAAAAAGGGTTTCAAACTGTTTGCACAATAAAATTAGAGCATAACCAAAAATAGCATAATAAAACAGACAAAAAAACAAATGAGATGCAATACAAAATCTACATCTTCAGGGAGTTTTGTACTACGAAGCAGGAGGGAGGATATGGTGTGTTTAAACTTTTTATACAAACAAAAATTCTTCATTTAGGGAGTAATTTTACTTATACCTAAAGTTGACTCAGCAAATAGTAGGAATGTTCAAACAATTTCATAAGTATTCTGCTTTTTGTGTGTATCATTATTAACAATAAAATCAATTATGTAAGATAAAATACCGGTAGATGCAATTATCCTTAGATTTCAGCCACCAAGACTTTATCTGTGGCTCAGATCTAAAGAGCTACTAGAATGTATTCAAAGAGATTTCACTGCTTTAAAAGAACCCATTTGCTTTCAAAATCTGCTCTCCATATATTTGAAAGTCTCATTTTCAAAATCATTTTGCTATTGGTTATGAGAGGCTAATGTTAAGGGGGAAAATTGTTTGGGTTCATGGCACTAGTTTCATGACTCTTTGGAGTCAAGCCTGTGTAACCGATGATCACAAAAACGTATTTATTAAATACTTCACAGGTTTTTTTCAGATCTTAGAGCTTAGAGTGTTAATTGCAAAGAGAGTACTCTTAAGCGTGAAAGTTTCTTGAATCGTATTTGTCTACTGTACTCATACCCTGATTTTATATACATTCTAAATGATTCAGTTTACAAATCAAGTGATAGATGATGTTATTAGCTAGTAACTGAAAAAACATTATGACAAAATGTAAGAAGTGTATTTGCTTTAAGGCATATTATATTTCAAAATTCCTACTCTGAGAAGGCCCTCAGGCTTATCAAGTGAGGGGTTACTAGAAGTTCATCAGAGGCAGACAATGAAGTTCAGAGAGGACTTTATGGGAGAATATGATTTTTAGTATATCTTAAGCTTCTTGATGGCTTCAAAGGTAAGTGTCACATACAGCACTGATGGTACCTGTCTGTCATGGGTTTGGAGGGAAAGTTCCATCCTATGGGGAGTGGAAGGCGGGACATCAGGGGGGAGGAGCTGTACTGTATATATATTTGGAGCTGGTGTGGAGAAGGGGAGTTGGAGTCTGTGTGTCAGACTGGGTACAACTGTTAGTCAGATAGTACATACCTGATAGGTTCAGGTTTCTATCTAGGTAGCCAGAACGGATAGGTTCAGGGTCTGTGCGTTACCTTAAAGTGTTCCGTGGGAACCAATCTGTTGCATGTGTATGATTGGGACTATACCAAGTTCCAGTATCCTATTTACCTGATTCTTTTATTTACCCTGTTTGTTGTTTCAATAAACCTTGTTCTTTTGTTTATTAAAATCCATTCCTGGTCTGTGTGACTCCTTATAGGGAATGGTTGGTGGCAGCATAACTACAGGGTGGGATACTCCAGTAGGTCTGGGGTTGCCACATTGATTGGTGTCCAGCGTGTGGGATACGACTAGTCCAGTTGTCCAGTGGTCCAGCAAAGCCTTGGCAAGTGTGCCCAGAGCAAGGGGGGTCTAGTCAGGGAAAATCTGAGGGCGCGTAGGTAATCTTCTAGGCTTACCTCAGGGGGAGGTAGGCTAGTGGAAGAACGTGCAAACTCAGATTGGGGGACTAGATTAGGGAGCTCTGAGGCAACCCGTTTGGCGGGAAAGGGCTGAGGCAAAGCTGCGTGAAGTAACAGTGATCTAGCCTGTCTGCTGAGAGGCCTAGCAGAGGGGGTGGATTCTGCCTGGCAACAGTTGCAAGTTGGTGCTGGAGGGACAGCAGCAGTCTATAGAAGGCTGTTTCTGAGGCAAAAGGAAAAAAGTCGTCGTTTTATTTTGAGGCGTGACTTTTGAAGGCAGCCTATTCTGGGGGGATTATGCCCTTGACTCGAAGCCAAATGGCAGAAATGGGGGAAGTGAGAGAACCACAGGGAGACCAAGGTTCTGAGGAGGAATTTGGCTCAGTGCGGGATGAGAGCACGGGAGAACTGACCTCAGAACTCAGAAAAATGCTCCTAGCCCAACAGCATGAACTGAGGGTGAGGGAAGTGGAGGAAAAGGAAAGGGAGAAACAGAGACAATTTGAAATGGAAAGGGAAGAGAAACAAAGACAATTTGAAATGGAAAGGGAAGAGAAACAAAGACAATTCGAATTAGAGAGAGAGAGAATGGAAAGAGAAGAAAGATTGGAGAGAGAGAGGATGGCGTTTGAGTTAAGAAAATTGGAAATGATGAACCAGAACAATAATAACAATAGAGATTCTGAGGTGGGCCAATTGTCTAAAACTGACTTGAAGAAATTCCCTGTGTACAACAAGGGAGATTGCCCTGAGGTGTTTTTTTCCCTCGTGGAAAGAGCGTTTGTGGACTTCTCAGTAAGGGAAACTGAGAAGATGACCATTATGCGATCTTTAATCAGCGGCAGCCTGGCAGAAGTCTATGCAGAGATGCCAGTGGAACTGCTGAAGGACTTCGCTGAGTTTAAAAAACTGGTGTTTGCCCGGCATGGGATAAATGCTGAACAGCTGAGGCAAAAATTCAGGTCACTCACAAAAAAAACCAGAGCAGACTTTTACCCAAGTGGGGGCCCAACTGGTGAGGTTGCTAGAGAAATGGCTGTCTCAGGAGGGGACAGAGACCTTCCAGCAGCTCAAAGACCTGATAGCGCTGGAACAATTTTATTCAGTCCTGCATGGGGAACTAAAGTTCCATGTGAGGGAGAGGAAACCTAAATCGGTGACAGAAGCGGCAGAGATCGCAGATTTTATTTCCCAAATAAGGAAGCCCTTAGGTGCTATGGGGAAATCTGTGGGTAAGCCCAAAGAAACCTACAGCAGGTACTCTCAGGGACCAGGGAAAAACCAGCATGGGGGAGGGGCCCATGTTGAAGGGAAGCCCTCGGATATGAAACCACCAAGACCTCAGATTTTGGAGGGAAAACCAAAATCAGATGAGAAAGACTCCAAGTACAGCAGAAAATGTTATTTCTGTCAAGGAAAGGGCCATCTAATCTCAGAGTGTGAGAAATTAAAGCAGCTAAAGGGAAATTTGCCTCATGATTTGAGTGGAACCAAGCCAAAAGCTGTGTTCTGTGTCCAGACAGAGCAAAGCTCCTTGCCATTGAGGGAGCCTGTTACCATGGCGACTCACTCTGGACCAGTTACATCTGCTGATCAGGCTGGGGAAAATGGTCCTCTTGTGGAGGTCAAGCGCTGCTTACTAGTTAGGACAGATTCGCAATTGTTTGAGACCGCAGGGGTGGACGTAGGAATACTTGACCATCAGTATAGGGGGCTAAGGGATACTTGTTCCCAGGTGACCCTGTGCCATCCAGATATTATTCCTAGGAAGTATATAATCCCAAATGAGAGCCTGAAGGTGGCAGGGATTGAGGGGCAGGTGATCTCACTACCAGTAGCTGAGGTACCTGTGAGCTTTCAAGGCTGGAGGGGAGTTTGGTGTCTAGCGATTTCATCGACTCTGCCAGCAGCCGTGCTCGTGGGAAATGACCTGGCTGAACATGTGAAACGGGTGCTAGTGATTACACGCTCACAAGCTACCACGGGGACAGTTCAGGGGGGTATTGAAGAGCCCGAGGCTGAAGCAGGTGAGGGTAGTCCCGAAGCTGTGGCAGAAACCTTAACCACGGACAGCAAATTTGGCCAAGAGCAAAAGGCCAACGGCACTCTCCGAAAGTGTTTTGAAAAGGTGACAGACACCCAGCTAACACCTGAAACCCCAGCGAGATTTCGCGAGAAAAAGGGAATTTTATATAGAGAGACCCTGATGAATATCTCAAAAGGGGGAGATGGGATCAGAAGTCAGCTAGTGGTACCTGAAAAGTATCGCCCCATGATCTTACAAAGGGGGCACTCTGACATGTTTGCTGCGCACTTAGGGGTGAACAAAACACAGCAGAGAATCACACAAAATTTTTACTGGCCTGAAATAGGGAAGCAGATCAAGGAGTTCTGTAAACAATGTGATGTGTGTCAGAGGCAGGGGAATAACCGTGACAGGACCAAAGCGAAGTTGTGCCCTTTGCCTGTGATTGACACCCCGTTCAAATGTATAGGAGTGGATATTGTGGGACCTTTGCCCAAGGCCACAAAGAGGGGGAACCGGTTCATTCTCACCATTGTGGACCATGCCACGAGGTACCCCGAAGCCATTCCCTTGACTAACATCGAAACCAACACAGTGGCAGATGCCTTGGTGGGGTATATGTCCAGGATGGGATTTGCCTCAGAAATAATCACAGATTTGGGCACATCGTTTACATCAAAGCTCATGAAACGGTTATGGCAAATCTGTGGAATTAAACACAAGGAAACCACTGCCTATCACCCCGAAAGTAATGGGTTAACGGAGAAGTTCAATGGGATTCTGATGCGCATGATTAGGGCTTACTTGGCAGAGAATCCAAACAATTGGGACCAGAAGCTGCAATCCCTTTTGTTTGCTTATCGATCAGTGCCCCAAGCCAGTACCGGGTTCAGTCCGTTTGAACTTTTGTTTGGGAGAAAAGTAAAAGGTCCACTTGATTTAATCAAACAAAATTGGGAGCAGATCACCCAGGATGACCCACAAGATGTTGTGACGTACATAGACACTTTAATGAATGACCTGAAGAGAAACCTAGAGCTAGCAGCAGAAAACCTGCAAGCTCAGAAGGTCAGACAGAAAACCTGGTATGACCAGAAAGCCAGGGAGAGGCACTTTAACCCAGGGGAGGAAGTGCTTTGGCTTAGGCCCTGCAAAGAGAACAAACTGCAGCTCAAATGGGCAGGACCATACAGGGTCATTTCCAAGATGTCAGATCTGAACTACCTTATAGAACAGGAGGAACACCAAGCACGGAGGGTGGTACATGTGAATGCCCTGAAACCCTACTACAGAGGGGAACAGAGGGTTTTATTTGCCATAAAAGCAGCTGAGAGTGAGGAAGCTGAATTACCCTTCTGGGAGGGTAGAGGGGAAGTGAAATACAACCCAGATGAGGTGAAGATCAGTCCTGCACTCACCCAAGACCAGCAGCAAGAACTAAAAGTGCTGCTCACTAAATATTATAAGGTTTTTTCAAATAAGCCAGGGATAGTGAAGGGAGTGATGCATCGGATCCACACAGGGGATGCAACCCCGCAAGCAGTATCCCCATACCGAGTGACGGGACCCTATAGGGACAAGGTGCGGAAGGAGCTGGACGAGATGCTTAGGGAGAACATAATCGTCCCCTCTTCTAGTCCTTGGTCCTCTCCGATAGTCCTGGTGGACAAGCCTGATGGGAGCATTAGATTTTGTGTAGATTACCGGAAATTAAACCGCGTAACCACTCCTGATGCCTACCCAATGCCCAGGCTAGACAACCTGATTGAAACCATAGGGGGTTGTCGGTTCATTTCATCGTTGGACCTAGTAAAAGGTTACTGGCAATTAAGGATTGATCCCAGGGATCAGGAAAAGACCGCATTTTGCAGCCCTTTCGGTCTATATGAGTTTAGAGTCCTTAGTTTTGGTCTCAGAAATGCACCAGCCACATTCCAAAGGCTGATGGACCAGACCTTAGCAGGGCTCAGTGACTTTACTGTGGCCTACATTGACGATATAGGGATCTTCAGCAATACCTGGGAAGATCACCTGAAACACCTGGAGATAGTGCTGCAGAGGTTAAGTGCAGCAGGGCTAACAGTAAAGGCCAGCAAGTGTCAGCTGGGTAGCCCAGAAATAAAATACTTGGGTCACATAGTAGGGGGAGGAGTGATCAAACCCCTAGAGGCCAAGATAGAAGCCGTTCGTGATTGGCCCAGACCCAACACCAAGAAAAAAGTCAAATCATTTCTTGGGTTGGTGGGCTACTACAGAAAGTTCATCCCGAGGTTTAGCGAGATGGCGACTCCGCTGACCGATCTGACGCGGAAGAAGACTGATGACCGCATCCCGTGGACCAGCGACTGTGAGGAGGCGTTCCAGAAGTTGAAGCAGGCGCTCATCCATTATCCAGTGCTGCGTGCTCCCGACTTCGACCGGGAGTTCATCATCTACACCGATGCGTCTAACAGCGGGGTAGGAGCAGTTCTTTGCCAGGAGGATGAAAATGGTGACCAGCATCCAGTGTCCTACCTGAGTAGGAAACTCCAGAAAGGTGAGAGACATTTGGCAACCGTGGAAAAGGAGTGCCTGGCCATAGTATACGCGATTCAGAAGGCCAAACCTTACATCTGGGGAAGACATTTTGTTCTGTGCACTGACCACTCACCACTGCAGTGGTTAAAGACAATGAAAACCCATAATAGTAAACTTATGAGGTGGGCTTTAAACCTGCAAGATTTTGACTTTGAAGTGAAGGTGGTCAGAGGGTCAATGAACTGTGTTGCTGACGCCTTGTCAAAAAGACCCGACGAGTGAAGACGGCGAAGAAACCATGGACTGTGTATATTTTGGTGACCAAAAGTTAAATGTACCTGTTTATTGAACAGGCTTGGTTTGTATTAATAAAGGTAACTTAATGTATTGCAAATATTAATGTTTAAATGCATAAGTGATATGTTTGACCTAGAGTGAGTAAGTATGGGTTATGGGATTGTATGATAATGTATAACTGTTTTGTGTTTTGATCCTGGTTGTTTTTTTGGAGAAAAGCACTTTAGCTTTTCCCCCGCAAAACAACTTATAAAGAGGGGAGGTGTCACATACAGCACTGATGGTACCTGTCTGTCATGGGTTTGGAGGGAAAGTTCCATCCTATGGGGAGTGGAAGGCGGGACATCAGGGGGGAGGAGCTGTACTGTATATATATTTGGAGCTGGTGTGGAGAAGGGGAGTTGGAGTCTGTGTGTCAGACTGGGTACAACTGTTAGTCAGATAGTACATACCTGATAGGTTCAGGTTTCTATCTAGGTAGCCAGAACTGATAGGTTCAGGGTCTGTGCGTTACCTTAAAGTGTTCAGTGGGAACCAATCTGTTGGATGTATATAATTGGGACTATGCCACGTTCCAGTATCCTATTTACCTGATTCTTTTATTTACCCTTTTTGTTGTTTCAATAAACCTTGTTCTTTTGTTTATTAAAATCCATTCCTGGTCTGTGTGACTCCTTATAGGGAATGGTTGGTGGCAGCATAATTACAGGGTGGGATACTCCAGTAGGTCTGGGGTTGCCACAGTAAGCATTAACATCTTGAACTGAGTCTAAGAATTAATATTTAATTTGTGCGGATAATATAAATAATTTCATTGGCCAGGTGCTATTTTTGGATTCTTAAAACATTTAAGGAATGTGGTGGATCTGTGGGGATATGAAGAGTTATGGAACTATAGCAAGCTGATTATGTTTGGTGAGAGTGACATCACGGATTATTCATGATAAATTTATAAGAAACTGATTAGCTTTACCAGCTGAAACAGCAGGAGCTATGTTAGGATTTTGTCGGATAACCATTCTACTAAGTGAACCACTTAGAGGATGAGTATCCACACACATGAATGGCTTAAACAAGGAGAACTGAGCTATAAATTTATCAGTTTATAAATTTCAGATATACAGATTAAAGTAAAGGACTATGTGTTTTGTTATAACTCTATTGAGTCATTCTGTAATCAGGGCATGAACAGTTAGATGAAAGATGACTACTGTACCCTTCCCTTGTTGCTTTTCTAATATGAACAACAATGGTTCTGAAGCCTATGTGGCACTGGGTTCAACAAAGAAAGTTGCCTTCTCTACTGACACTGCATCCGGGGGGGGGGGCATGTATTATGCCCCAGACCACTTAAAACAGTGGAATAACTTAAAACAGCAAAACCACTGTGAGAAACTGGCACAACACTATGCAGACAAAGTTGCTTGGATCCAGTCAGACTTGGATTCTGTAGCTGATGCAGGTCCTGTGGAAGTAATTTTTACCTGTCTTGTCTAGTAGTAAAAGATTAACTGTTTAACAGGTGTAGCCTGAAGATGTAGACAGGATTCTTGGAGAGGTGAATGCTACCACACATATGTCGGATCCTTGTCCTTCCTGGCTTATAAAAGCAGCCCGAAGGGTACTTGTAATGAGACAGAGGGCCAGCAAGCTTAAAGGAGGCAGTTGATAAGAGCATTATTGAAGAAGCCCTTCATCTCTAATACTGTAGTCCATTTTTAAGGCTATGTATTAGTGTTTGTAGTGATATCTTAGCTCCAAGGATTCCTGGATGAGCAACTTCAGTCAGGCTTCAGGCCTGGTTGTGGAACAGGCAAGAGTTTTCATCTTATGACTTTTGCTAGGAAGTGGGCATGGGATGTCCCTATTGGTTCTGCTGGAGCTCTCAGTGGCCTTGAGTACCATCAAATATTGTATCCTTTTGGGCCATCTCTCTGGGATAGGACTTGGAAGCACTGTTTTCCAGTGGCCTCAGTTCTTCTTGGAGAGGCAAGCTCGGAGGTCAGAAGTCTTGTGCCCTGGTTGTTTGTCTGTGGTGTTCCTTGGGGCTCCAACTACTAGAAAAGATTGTCTGGAGCTTTGGAGTTTGCTGCCATCTTTCCCATCCAATTCCAAGGAGGCTAAATTAGTTCTAAACTAGAGCATGATATCATTAGTGGGCTGGATGAGGGCAAACAAGTTGAAACTTAATGCAGGACTAAGGAGGTGCTTCTGGTCAATTGAAAGGCAAATGAGGGAATAGGAATTCAACCTGCGCTGGATGGGGTTGCTCCACCCAAAACTCAGGTCTTCAGCTTGGGTTGACTCCTGGAGTCGCCCTGTGCCTGGATGCCCAGGTTTTGGCAGTGGCCAGGAATGCATTTGGACAGTTGAAAATGGCACTTGAGCTGTGCCCATTCCTTGAAATGTCTGATTTGGCTAAAGTGACACATGCCTTAGTTACATCCTCCTTAGATTATGGTAATATGCTCTACATAGGGCTGCTCTGAATAGTTTGGGAACTTCAGCCAGTCCAAGATGCAGTAGCAAGACCGTCAACTGGGGCAAGTTACAGATAGCATACAACTTACCTGCACTGGGTACCCACCTGATTCTGGGCTCAATTCAAAGTGCTGGTTATTATGAGCTATACAGCTCTTTACCACTTGAGTTCAAGTTATCTGAAGGACTGTCTTAAAAGCCAAGATTGAGCCTTCCTGGCTTCTAAGAGTTCCTGTAAAGATATTTTCTGGGTACCATTGCCCTGACAGGCACATTGGACTGGGATGTGGGAGAGGACCTTCTCTGTGGCTGATCCTAGGTGGTGGAGTGCTCTGCTACAGAAGGTTTAGGTGGTCCCTTTCAGCCACAGTTAAAGATCTGCCTCTTCAGGCAGGCTTTTAAAACTACACTTTTGAAGTTTTAAAATGCTTAGATAACCTTTTAAATTTTTAATATAAGGTCAGTTTTTTTAATCTTTGTGATTTGTTATGTTTTTAGTCTAACTTGCTTTACTCATTGTGAGCCACCTTTGGTCTCCTCACTAGGAAAAAGGTAGTCTAGAAATGAAACAAATAATAAATAAATATCAGTTTAGATTACCAGTAAGTGTTTGCAGGTTAGGTTTGCTAAATGTGGAATTACTGCTAAATATTTTTTAGAAAGCACTGAAAGATGATCAAGCTTCACATATTAAACAAGAAGATGTGAAAAATAGTTCAGTGTAATTTATTCAAATGCTTTGAGAATAGTGTAAGGCTATTATTCAAGAAGCTTTAAGCAATACATACTGTTTCAACAAATGGAGACATTACACACTTCCTCCAATTTTTTGGTACATATTTTTCATTTCAGTAGTTCACTCCTAGTCGTACAATCCTGTGTGTATTTACTCAGAAGTAATCCCAAGGTGTCCAGTGAGGATTACCAAAAATGTGCAAAGGATTGCAATCTCATATTTTCTCTTTCCTTTTCTTTTGTAAATGTTTTCTCTGGCTCAGTTATATGTCATAACACCAGCAGAATTGGGACCCTCTTCTCTTCTAAGGACTAAGGAGGTGGGAAATAATGGATTTTAACAGAAGTAATGAAACCCAGCAGAAGTACACCACTGGATTGTGTCCACAGTTCTCTTGTTCTTGGTTAGCTAATAGTCAACTTCCAAAATGAAGCAATTTAAATAAATTACAATACTGAAATAGAAAATAATTATCATATTTAAATCTGTACATACAGGAATACATTCTAAAGAATAAAATAGACCATGATATCCTTTTTAAAAATAGAAGTATAATGCATTTTAGAATGAGTATTTCTAAGACAATTACTCCTCTTAACACCCAGCAACATGTATGTACACATTAAAATTGAGAGGTTATTGCCCTAGGTTTTTTGTAAACATGTAAAATATATGAAGTATGAATTTTGGCAACATCTTATGAGGATTACCGATTATACTGAAGCTGGAATCTTTGTGGTATAGGAAGTAAGTACTAATGATAATGGTAATCTTAGTGCACTATATTGCAAATTTTGGACCTATCCTTAAGAAATAGGTCAAATTCAGCATTTCATCGTTCACACATTTTTTAATTAGCATTTACCCCAGAGCTTCCAATTTTATTGACATTTTCCTACCTTTAAGGCTGCAAGGCTGGCTGAAGCTATGCTCCCAATGAAGAAGTATGACGTATAATCACTTTTAGGTTGCAGTATCAATGGATGCTGCAGATAACTGTCTTAGAAAGCAAATATGTGGGAACATTGTGGGTCCACAAGAAAGAAAAATCTGTTAGAAAAATGATTGTGAACCACCTTTTAAAACTGAATTTGAGAATACTTTCTCTTGGAATCATAGTGTACATTGTAATCAAAATTATGCCACTTAAAACCAAAAGCACATGAAGGCAGCTGCTCTGAAACAAAGCAGTGGATAACTTGTGATTTATTTATTTAACAAAGATTTTGTGAATCTTTTGGCAAGAGGCCCCAATCTCAAGTTTCCATAATCACTTCGCATATGTTTGGAAGGCTCTCTTGGGCTTTATGCTGAATCTGAGCCCTGAGATCGCCACATTCATTCCTCCTACAGGAGCCTCAATAAAAATGTCCATACTTGGTAAATGGCATATGATGGCGGTAACAGATGCTGCAGTCTGAATACTTTAGAAGAGAGAAGAAAGGGTTGTTTTTGTTGATATTACGTAACAAGATGACATTAAAAATAGATGAAATTTTAAAAAGTAAAAAACCAAAGTCTTATATATTAGTAAGCACCATTTTATACATAAGCCACCTGGTTGTGCACATGGGGGGTCTGCATGAAACAAAACAGACAGTTAAAGTAGTCACTGGGACATGTTAGCTTCTCAATTCTTTCTGGTGCTTCTTTGTTCTTCTATCATTTTATTACAACTAGGTTAATAAATCTATTGCTGCCTGAAAGCCAAAGTTCTATTTTCATGTAAAGATGGCAGTACCATCTTCTTTCAAATGACTGTCTAGTTTACATCTGAGTACTGTGCAAATACACTAGGCACAATTTAATTTTATGAGTTCATCGTAGCTTCTCCAGAAGAGCTACAGAATCAATCAGTATTTTCATAGTCCTACTGACTTTATAGCAGTATTGCTCTCTCCCAGCATGATCTATGAAGAAGATTCAGAAAGAGTTACTTGATTTCTCAACATTTAATGAACAGACATAATTGAAAAGTATTATGTTTGAGGTGACATCAGTGTCTCCAGTGGTTCACTCATGCATGTAGTCACCTGGTGGTGCAAGTCACAAAGTAAGTAGACACTGAAATGTGGATGAAATGTAATACCATATTTTTCTGTGTATAAGAAGATACTTTAGACTAAAAATTGAGGATCGTCTTATACACGGAAGCTAAGGCGAGAACAAAATGGCCCATACCTTGCCTCTGCAAACAGGATGCCTCCAATCACAAGGCTTAGCTTCCTACAGTCAGGAGACATAGCTTCCTCCAATCATAAGCCTTATGTGTCTGACGTCAGCTGATGCTGAACAAACCAAATGGAACATACCTCGTTGGAGATGGAGCATGTAGGCAGTGCTCAGATGCAACAGGAACTCGTAATGTCAGAGTGTTCTGAGCCCAGAGGCTGAATAAAGTTAAAGTGTGATACATAATATGACAGCACTGGTATGTAAAGTTTACCTAATTACTAAATAAAATTTTGTTTCGTTATATGTTTAAAATATTATTTCTTAATTTTGGATTAGAAAAGGGGGGCATCTTATAAATGGGAAAATATGGTATATATCCATCTGGCTGCATAGTTCCATAGTTTAGGTAGCTGGCTGCAGAGCCAAAGGCTGGAAGTTAAATTCCCCACAAAGTACACAGGCTGACTGTACTTTGTCTCCAAGGCTTGTGTGGCCTTGGGCAAGCTGCACAGTCCCAGTGTGCACCAGAAGAAGGGAACAGTAAACCACGTCTTCTCTACCTAGAAAAGGGAAAGGGTTGCCAAAAGTCAGAACTGACTTGATGGCACATGATTATTATTAGTAATATAAGTCCAGCTTGATGAATTTAGGGATGCCTTGTGTTCAGCTGTCATATGAGAGGTCAAAATTGGGCACTTTTTAAACAGAGACATGTGTTATTTTATATGCATAAACAGTGATATAGCTACTGGTAGGAGAGTTGAAATGACTGATCAAGTACCTCTCTCAGACACTGAGACATTTACAGAATACCACAGGAATACAGTTGCCATACATTCCAAATTACACACACTGGCAGTTACAGTACTACGGTCAAAAGGTACAAATATAAGAGACTGAGGTGACTTTGTCACAAAAATATTGAAAAGTGCTCCTTGCTCCATATATGGACTCTGTACAGGTAGAGACAGAAATTCTCTATAAAGTTTTTGTCAGACATTGCTTTCTACCTCTTTGTCATTCTCCCATGTATTTGTCTGTTCCATGTGGTCACAGTCAATGCTGATTTCGCTGGTGTCCATACTACAGTCAGACCCACTGTCTGACTGGTCCATTTGCTCAAGCTTTGATTCTTGCCGGGATATTCGGTTCCTACTCGATGGTGGTAGTAAAGGTTCCTCAGAATAGGGAATTCCACCCTCACCTGATGCACACAAGACCGATTCTTTGGCTTGGCGGATACAGTTGAGCCACTGTTGTTTACTGAAGGCATCATTTGCTTGTAATGCATGAGACTGGCTTTGAGATCCACTTTTGAAGCTGACTCTAAAGAAGTTTTTAACTGAAAAAATAAAAGTCGTTAACTTACAGAAATAATATACTGCATTAAGTATTTTTCAAGGTTCTTCTGAAGTGCAAGTCTTAGTCTGTATCTTCTACTAAAGCAGTGGTTCCCAACCTTGGGTAACACAGGTGTTCTTGGACTGCAATTCCCAGAAACCCTGAGGAGCACAGCTAGTGGTGAAGGCTTTTGGGAAATGCAATCCAAGAACACCTGGGTTGCCCAAGATTAGGAGCTACTGCACTGAAGTTCTAGGGGCCTAAACAACTACATGTTCTGTAGAAATCTCAACACTGAGTGCTTCCATTTTACACTAAATGTGTGTACCATAACTCTGTAGTACCAATCAGTCTTCCAAGCCAAATGTAATTCAGGTTCCACTAAGTGATCTACACTGCCATCATTTCAGCTGTTCTCTGTAAGCAGCAGCAAATACAGTGAGAGGTTTGCTGAACATCTATGCGAGGTTTGTGACCTGTGTCTGGCTTGGTCAATAGCGAGCTAGATAGGCATGCCAGAACGTTATATTATGAGATGCTTATAAATAATCCAAATAGGTTCTTACTTCTTTCATTGTTGCTAAATGCACCCCGTATGGATCCACCCAGTCGCACCTCTCCATCTTGCAAGTCATCGAGCACAAGATCTTTCACAGGAATGGGCTGCCGATACAACTGATAGTAGAGTTGCTCATTGTGTGAAACTGCTCGAGTAATCACCAGAACTTCTTGGAAGAGAAATACATGCAGTTTCTGATAGTAAAAGAAAAAAACTCTGAGTTAATATTTTCTTTTTTGTTGTTTTTTCTAAATTTCCTGATTTTAGCAAAAGGAAGAATTACAGATAGATACTCTTTTATAGACAGAAGACAATGAGTATTTGGGCATTTCTAGCATATAGTCAAGTGGTAAGTTATGAATATTTCATTAGAGAACTTGAAGAACACTATTGAAACTACAGTTTTTAAAGGAAACACCTAAATGTTCTGAAGAAGAAAAGCTCCCCTTGCAGGTTTTAAAAGCAGGTATGAGCAAAAAAGTGCTGCAGTGCCTTTATTAAAAGCTTTCCACTTGTCATCAAAGATATAAATGCCAAGACAATATCTCCCAAGTACATGCTTTCATTGTCTGGTGAGAGCTGTGACAGCCTGGGGACCCGTCAGTAATTCAGTTCATCTGAAGAAATTATGGACAGAGGAAGTTCTGATTACTTGGGAAGTACTATGGAGCTCACAGAGATGACAGATCCAGTAAGTATTCTGAAAAAGAAGTTATCCATGGCCAGAATTTGTTTTAACCTTTGTTAAATGGAGATAGCACAAGACCCATCCATAGACCTCAATGAGCTGGATGATTCCAAATGCACAGCAACACATTCTCAGTTTTTACAAAGTCAAAGCACTATTAATGTTACTGATACAGCAATAATACAGTACAGGATAAAAGGCAGACTTTATTTAATTCTGAACAGAAGATGGATGGAGATGGGTGGGTTCAGGGCAATACGTTGGGAAATAGTTTAATAAATACTGTAGTGTATTTAAAATAATTCCTCTCCTATGCATCATAATAAAGACCTGTTTCATCAATCCCTCACTAAACTGTTTTGACTTAACAGAAGTTGCAATTTTTAATTTAAAAATAAAGAGTACATTTTGTTAATTACTCAACATAATTAACTGGAAGAAAGAGATAAATCCAATATGACTTCTTTAAAAATGCATTCCTTACCACTCCTCTGTTGTTCTTTAGTTCACCATGACAACACACAATACGTGAATCATCTATGAGGGAGTCCTTTTGATCTTCATCAAGATATATTAGCCTTTCTTTGTAATACTGGCATTCTGATTCACCTGTCTTTTTGTTGATTTCTGCCACTATGCCTTGGACAATATTAATCTGTGAAAAAGACCATTTGGATGTTAATTTAAGATATAATTTTCCAAGACAATTTCATCCACTTCTTGCTTTTTAGTTAGAACTTAAATCTGTAGTATTATTTTTCTGGAAAAAGGGAAATGGGCAGAAGACAGCGCTCAATTTTGTTTTCTGTTTTTTTTTAAACATTTCATATTATGTGCTTAAACATAAGGCCACCTGTCAAGTTCATCTACAGAAACTATGTAACTTCCCCTTTATATTCTATGGACAAGGATACTGTATTTTACATACATGGAGCAGGAATTCCACAGTGTGAACAAAGCACCTTTATTTTTTTAATACATTTAATCTAATTAAGCAGCTTAAATTTCAGGAGTTCCTTAATACATGTGTACAAACAGCAGGGCTTTATACTGTTTTCTTAGATTAACAGCTCAATTACTACATGTTCAAGATCTGTAGGTATATTAAAATTCCCAAGTTTAAATAGCAGGTTGGCATGGACTACGTAGTACAAATGAAAACAAAACAAAAAAGCAAATTGTCCAGATCTGTCTTCCTTCAACAGTCCAGAGAAGGATGTGCATGGAAGAAGTACAGGAACAAACCCATACATGATGCAACTGTCCCTTCCAATAGCAGTTCACATGCTCATACTGGCACATGTTTTTGCCTGCACACTCATACAAACTGTCACTAGAACAGAATGACACAATCCACAAACATGCCAGGTCAGTGGTTAGTATATCCTGATGTCATTTGGGTAACTACATGTAAAGCAGTTTAAAGCATAAAGATTCAGAGAAATAATAGGCAGAGAAGGGAAATATGCATTTCTGACAGAACATATCTAGATCCAAACTTTAAATTCTCCCTGCCTACTTTTAAATGTGTTATGTTTTCAACAATCTTATTTCTGAAATATAAATCCTATTGCTCAGCTTCACAAAGCTATTCTATGTATAAATATGTTTTTAAAATCTTCCTACATGCTATGAAAAGGGAGCCATGTGCAATTTCCACGAGAAGATATTCCAAACGTTGTGCAACTACTACTGAAAATGTTCTGCCCTAGAACAGCTGAACCCATTTACTTGTTGGATAACTTTACATATCAAGTTAATTTAGCCTAAGGCATCCTAATTTTCTGAGTTTGTTTACTTCACTATAATACATAAGAATAAAATAGCATGCAAAACTGTTGAAGTATAAACAAATAATGAATCATTTCTGTATTGGGGCAACTATGATCTTTTAGATGTTTTTGAACTGTGACACTTATAATCAACCTCAGAGTTAATTATTCTGGCTAGGGTTGACAGTAGCTATAGCACTATATATTATTAATATTTGCCTTTTTCTTTAAAAAATCTACTTGGGAAATGCCAATTTTGATTATAGTGACTGGAATTAAATTTGTTGCCTTCAATATATACTGGCTGAAACCCAGTAGTGAAACTTACACTGTGTAAATCTGATGATGTCATCAACTGCAGGAGTATTTTGCATATTAAAATATTCTGATCCCCCCTTTCTGCAACAAAGCCTTTCATTTCCCTCTTCCCATGATCCCAACAGCTTCCCCAAGATGAAAGGGATCCTAAGGGAGGGTAAATTGGAATTTTTTTAATGTACAAAAACTGCTGCAGTTATGACATCATCAACCTTACATGGTATAAGTTCCACTACTGGATTTCAGTTTACTCTCTTACTTATAAATTATTTCAGTATAATAATATTTTGCATTCAATATGAAAGCAGTTTAGAATGCCAGACTCTTTTATAAGTTGGCATTTAACTGCATGTTAAACTGGAATATTTTTATTGTTGTATGTTTTGATGTACATTTGCTGTACATTGCCCACTGTGGGGCAGTATATAAGCTGGAATGAATGAATGAATAACTAAATAAATAAATGTGGATCTGTTCCAGGCAAGCACTGAACTGGCTGTGATAAATGTTTTAAAAACTATTAGATATTGTTTAGCTAACACCACCGCAGAATACATACAGCTTCTTCAAGATGTTGTTGGTCTGGATGATCATTTGGTGTATGTCTCAGAATCTCTCTGAGTAGCAATGGGTACTTCACCAGACGGCTTCTTGGGATGTCAAGGAAGTTCCATAGGTCCAATTTACGACTAAAAGGTGACTCTAGACAACGCTGTAGGAAGTCTTGCACCCGATGATCCTGCTTCTTATGATCCAGCAAGGCTTTGGCAGCTACCTGATTGCTACAATAACTGTCATAGGAATTCAGGCAAGGCAACTAAAAAAGAAACAAGAATTGAAATAATTTATAGAGCATACATTGGTTTTTAATATATGTGCATTTCTCTCTCTCTCTCTATCATATACATATACAAACAGAGAGGTAAGTACGTGAAGTATATATATATACTAAGAATACTTTTCCTGTTCAGATTGTTCGCATTTTAATGCTGTTGGACAGTGAGTCTGCTAGATTATAACAGCTGCTGTTGAAGGAGGGCAGTGATGCTGTTACATTATGATCACCAGAAGCCAAATTTTACCACTTAATGCATTCTATCAATGTAATGTGTATCAGAAACAAAGAATTGAATGCAACATCTTTTGAGCCAGCAACACCAAAATGTTTTGGGGCATGCTGCTATTACATGCCAACCTAGGACAGTGCAGTTATGAAGTCACCATCATCCATTGCTGCCAGATGCAACTGTTACAGGACACAGAAATAAAAGTGTGTATATTCTGGCATATGTTTAATAGTGTGATAGAGAAGCTGGATGTGCTATTTACAAAGTGGGAATGTCTCATCTCTTGGTACCTTCTATACGGATCCACTGGGAAAGGACAGCACCCTGCCAACTGATCCTTATACTCTGGAAGCACTGCTAGATTGGTTCTGACACAAATGAAGAAGAAATCTGCCATATGATTTGAATGTGTCTTTGATAAACAGTTACATCAATGGAGGCATTTTACAAAAATATTGTGACTAGATTGCGTTTCAGTCCTGGCACTGTGACTGTGTATTTTACCAGGATGAGGTACCATACTGTCTGGTTGCCATGATATCTAGGTATTCATTGTCTTCTATTTCCACTGTTCTAACTTTGAAAAATGGTTAACAATAAAACGAATTAACACAGTTCATGAAAATGTCCATACCCAGGCCACAAGTATATGACCAACTGAATCTGTAGATCCATCTGGCTTCCTTACTTCTTTCAATCTCCTAAGAAGATCTGAGGAAAATACAAGAAGCACGAACATGTTATGGGAAAAACAGTTGGAAAGCAAAGGAATATAATATTCCAAAGTGCTGATTGGTGAGACTTTTTACTCACCACCTGCTTAGCACTCTCTGATCATAAAAATAAACCAAATGAAGTGAAAACCCTGTCCGCTTTGTACAAATCATTGAGCTCCGGCTACAGTTCACAAGCTTTACTGATATATCCTGCTACTGTTCTTTCACTGTCAAACTTCATCAGACATGGATGTTCCATTATTAAATCTCCACATATGTCTGTCTTTATCTAAAGACAGCTGCGTTGCACTCTGTGTTTTATCAAACTATGGACCAGCAGCAAAGGAATAGGTTCAATTATCTCTCTCTAGATTAATTTATAATCTATTCTTATTCCTAGGCTCACAGATAAAATACAGCTACCGGTTCCTTAGCCATAATTTGCTTGTCTAGAAAGGGGGCACATTGGGCTAAGACACATCAAAGTGTAGCTCTAGTTGGAAACAAACTCTACCTCTCCATTCTCTTTTTCTCCCTCTTACTGCCCCACCACACCCTCACTTAATAAGTTGTAAGTTAAAAGCACTCACTTCATTTCAAACATGCTTCTCAAAAACACCTCTCAAAACACTGAAAATAAATTTCATGTCATTCACATATTAGTTACCACATCTAAGTTTTATTGGAAATGGTTAACTCAAGTAATGAAACTTGAACAATGTATATATAACTTTCAGTAGCATTTGAACCAATTCCTAGGTATATGTCAGCGTTAAAGTTGAAAACTGGCAGCGCCAACTGTTCAAATCAACAAAATAATGGCATTTAATGAATCCACAATTTAGAAACATAATTTTAAAGAATCCAATGCCCAGTCTTCTTCCATGACAAAAATTAAATTAAATTAAAATAATTAAAGCATCAGGCATTTCAGCTCATTTATTTTCCCACTCAAGCTCCATGTAGAATTAACAATGTAACACAGCATTCTTGTATAGCTGTTTATCAAACACTTTGAACAGGAAGAATCATACCTTCATGCAAAGGAATTAGAGAATCCAGTGTCCCAAAAATTTGGTTTAATTCTTGTTCTGACATTATGGAGAGCTTAAGCATTGGGTCATGATAAGCCTGCACAAATACAGAAATAAACACTTGAAGTTCACAAAAGAAAAAAACTTTTGAACTTTGGATCTTATTTCACAACATTTACTTGTTTGCTAATACATAGAATGTTCTGGAATAAGGTTCATTATTTATTAAAACTTTTACAAGCAGGTAATGAAAGCTGCCTTTCAATGATAATTCAATGAGGGGCAAAATCGGAAGGGTGTAGTACCTTCTTTGCTAACTTCAAGTCTTCTATCAAGTCTTCTTCTCCTTGTGAAAGTTCAAAAATCGCCTGTAACAGAAAATATAAACTTGAAGGATTTGTTCTTCCCCCAACTCCCCAAAATGCCAGGCACAGTCAATCAAGATTATAAAAACATTGATAGGTATCATATAACAGATATATGTTTTAACCAAAAACCAAAGTATCTGTTAAATATTAGCGCAGTATGTATGCTTTTCCTAATACAGCCATTTGTTTTGTAGCTCTGTTGTGTGATTTCTGAGATCTGCAACTGCTTATAGTACTGTGTGAAGTTTCTTGATATTGTTCCCAAAGCCCCAATGACTACGGGGACCACTGAAGTGCATTTCTTCCATAGGTTAAATGTTTTGATTGCCAGGTCTTTGTTAGTTTTTCCAATTCTTTACTTGCAGTTCTGGCATCCCCTGGAATTGCAATGTCAATTATCCAGACATTTTTTTGTTCTATTACTACTATGTCTGGTGTGTTATGTTCAAGGTGTCTGTCCGTTTGGATCCGGAAATCCCACAAGATCTTGACTTCACGTTTTAACCAAAAACCTAAGTATCTGTTAAATGTGTTGTTGTTGTAATTCAGAAAAAGTTCTAAACTAATAAATAGCAACAAAAACAACAACAAAAGGATTGCATATGGTTCTCTTTTCTCTGACAAGGTAGCGATCCTATTGTACAGTATTTTGACCATTTGTAATGTGATGTTCATAAATGAGAAAGCAATATTTTATGCCAATACAGTGGTGCCCCGCATAGCGACGTTAATCCATTCCAGATTAATCGTCGCTATGAGGAGACATCACTAAACGGAACGGAAAAACACATAGGAACTTCATTTAATGTGTTCCTATGGGGCCCAAACTCACCGTTCAGCGAAGATCCTCCATAGCGCTGCCATTTTCGCGCCCTCGGTAAGCAAGGGCAGGGCGCGAAAACACTTGCAGCGGCCATTTTGGGCACCCGGCGGCCATTTTGGAGCCGCCAATCAGCTGTTACAGAAACATCCCAATGCGAAGATCGGTAAGCGAAACACTTACCGATCATCCCAATGCGATGTTTTACCCATTAAAACATCGCAATGCGATCGCATTAGCGATCTAAAAAAATAGATCGCTATGCAGATTTGTCGTTAAACGGTGAACTCGTTATGCAAGGCACTACTGTATTTCAAGATTAGTCTCATTTCTCAACAAAGATTAGATTAGGCATCCTTCAATCTCGAGAGACTATAGTAACATGCTCTGAATAGAGGACTTGGAACAGCGTCTAGTGTGGCTGAGAAGGCCAGTTCAAGAGCAACAATCCCTTCCACAGTGAAGACAAATACAATCTGTCCCCTGTCCAGCTCCCTGATTTTGCTGGCTTCGGGACTGCCTCTTTGCCTCGGCCTGCTGGACAAGTGTCGCTTCAAAATGGGAGAGGCCAACAAAAGAAGGTTTTAAAATACTTTAATCTATTATTACAAGTTGAGCCGCATTCACCATTGTTTAGTCCCTTTTTCCATATGGCATGTAGAAAAATACTTTCCATTTTCTAAACGTATTGCCAGTCTGCTTATCCTTTACTTCACTGCTGTTCGCTAGGCCTCTATTATCTTGTGGCACGACCAGAGGAAATCCAATTACACCAGGTGAATTTTAAAACTGCAGCTCCAAGGAAGGGATGGTCTGTTTGAAAGGGCTGGTTTTTCTCCAGAAAGGAAAAAGAGTTGATAGTTTGAAAAAGAATCCTGAAAAGAGAGTGGGGTTGGACAGAAGCCTGAGAAAGAGAAGGGCCAAGGGGAAAGATATTTGCTGATGTGGCAGGAAATACAGTGCTACCTCGCATAACGAGCGCACCATTTAACGACGAATCCGCATAGCAATCTATTTTTTAAGATCGCTAATGCAATCGCATTGCGATGTTTTAATGGGCAAAACATTGCATTGCAATGATCGGTAAGCGTTTCGCTTACCAATCTTCGCATTGCGATGTTTTTTAAACAGGTGATTGGCGGTTCCAAAATGGCGGCCGGGTGCCCAAAATGGCCACTGCAACCATTTTCGCGTGGTTTCCTCGCTTACCAAGGGCACAAAAATGGCGGTGCTATGGAGGATCTTTGCTGAACGGTGAGTTTGGGCCCCATAGGAACGCATTAAACGAAGTTTAATGCGTTCCTATGGGTTTTTCCGTTCCGTTTAGCAATGTTTCCACATAGCGACAATTAATCCGGAACGGATTAACGTCACTATGCGGGGCACCACTGTAAATGAAACAGGGCCTAAAGGTGAATGAGAAGAGGGAGAAGAAGGATTGTGGCAGGGTAAAGAGAGAGAGAAAAAGTAAACCAAGATCAGAAAGGGATGCTTTCAAAAACACGCCCAGAACACAATAACTAAAGGGGCATGCCTGCTATTAATAGGGGTGGAAAGAACTTTTTCAAGACTGAGGAACAATATTAAAGAAATCCAAAGAGGTAATTGGCATGAGGAACTCAATTGCACATATCAACTAATAAGCCAAGGTTTTTTTAACTGGAAGTCTCAAATCAGATGTGCCATTACAAATGACTCCCGCTTGAGACCATAACTAGAGAAAGAGGCCACCACTGATGAGAGTTAATGAAAAAATAATTCCCAATGGTCCATATGTTTTGCCTTCTGCATATGCTCAAACACATTCAGGGCTACAGGAAATTGTGAGTGTAGTCAGAGCACAGCTCAGATCCACGGAAACTAATATGTTAACCAGTAAGCCTAAGGAGACAGGGCACAAATGCAGAAGTACAGTATTGTTAAAACAAAACAAAAAACAAAAAAAAATTACAACAACTCAGCAGCAGTTTTGCTGATCTACCTCATTGCTACAAGACAGCAATTAAAAAAATGAACTTTTTCCACAGTCCCTCAAGACTGTGTTAGAAAGTGTGCTTTTCCAATTTTCTCCTTGGCTTCAGATCAATATGAGAGGAAACATAAGAAAAATCAACTCTTTTCCCAGCAACTAGGGGTTTTTTTTGTGTGTGTGCCATTATGGGTGTTTTCCCACATCCTGTTTTTCCTTCCTTGGTGAGACGCCATCCAAGGGTTATTTACCCAGCAGTAATTCCCACTGAGCACAGTAGGACTTACTCCCAAGCAGATTTCACAAGATTGTATCATAAGGGCATTTGATTTTAAAGTGGCATGTGGGGATGGCTTTTTTGATCTGTTTAATTTCTGGATTCAGAACAAATAGATGTGCCCTTATCATTTACTTTCTGTCTGCACAAAAGAAAACTAGTTTGTACTTTTTCCAGGCTTGCTTTCAAAAATCAAAATGATTGTGGAGCAAATGATTTTCTCACTTCCTATGGTGCTTAGAAGCTGTTTGTCTCTGCCTGGCAGTTGGGCTTTTGGAATGTATGTCCTCTTTCAGGAAGAACAAGTAGGAGGAGTTCTGTGCCAATCTATGGATTTAAAAATAACAAGGGCTTCAGTCTTAGGCACAGACATCTGGGTGTAAGCCCCCATGAGACATAAGGTTTACTGGTGAACAAACTGTATGAATGCATCCTATAGCAGGTGAAAGGTGGATAAAAATCAGTCTGTATCTGATATATGAAGTGGAAAAATGAAGAAAGATCTTAGTGCTTGTAGAGCTAAAGAAGTCCAGTGTCATCTTTTGCCTGAGGTCACACTCCTTCCCCCCACAACTGAAACCAGTTGTGGTTCTGATACGAAGGAAATATTTTTGCTTGTTATCACCAAGCCAAAGAAATCTCACTAAAGAGATTTTTATAAAGGCTTTCATATTTGAAACCTTGCAATCAGCATTCCCTTGAAGTTGCACGATACACGGCCACGTAGCACTGCATCGATGCCGGGCACCTGCAGCCAATGTTGTCACCCATTTGGTTCTGGTTGCAACTGAAACTTTGCGTGCACAGGGCCAGGTTTCTGCTGGTGGAAAATTTAATGCAGGAGAAAAAGCCTTAGCAAAACTATAAAACAGATTATACCAGCAGTCCAGCAAGGTAAGTTATTGGAATGCTTTTTGGATAGCAAGAAAACATGGAAATAATACTCTTTAGGTGTGTGCTGTTGTCCAGTACATTAATGAAACTAGCCCTAGCTCTTGAGATGGAGGGGGAATTTTGATAGCAATCCCATTATAAACATATTGTGAAAGAAACCTGTGACCCTGGTCTTCACTGTCACCCTCAAAGATCTTTTGTATGGCAAAGCAATGTCAAATGTTAAGACCCAAGAGAAGATAAATCAGGACTGGAGTAGGAGAAGAGCAAGGAAAGAAAAATGATAAGACTGGGTTATTAAGTTTTGCTTTCGAAAATGTACACATTGAGATTTGTTTCCATAATGAAAGAAATCTCTGATACTGAAATGTCAGACACAGGCTGAAACCAGACATATTTAGCTTCACCAAACCGCAGAATCATGTACTGTACCTGCGAAACATACTTCCATGTCTTTTAATCACAGTTATTTGCAGCATCCAGGATATTGTGCTATCCTATGCATGGCATTTCCTTTATTTCCAAGATATTTTCTTCAGTTCACTATTTTTTTATTCAAGAAAGATGCCTGGACATTAGCTCCTTCAAGCTTAGGAAAAGCTATTTTTAGCTTCAGCCTTAATTTCTCCTGAGTTAAGAATCCACTGTGATGCTAGGTAGTTAAAGGTACTTTAAAAACTTTAAAAGCCTAGGGTAGGTGTACGTTTCAGTGTTTTCAGTTCTGTTACTACCTGACCAAGCAAGGAATACTCAAATTCATATTATGTTTGTAATTTTGCGCAATGTGTGCATATACTTCATGAATACCATACAATCACTTCAATGCCTTAATCCCACATTTCACATGAAACAGTGCTAAAGAAAATAAAAACAAGCAAACCTCTTGCCGCTTGATTTCTTTTGATGTAAGCACCTGATTGACACAAACATCAAAGGTCTCACTCCAGAGTTTACTGTCTCTTCGCTTTGTGCTAGCAGGGGGTACATTTCTAGACCAAGGACGTGAAGCAAGCAGATCAGGCCGACTTTCACTGCGGAAACTGATGGAACGCTATAGGAAAAAGAGAGAGAGAGAAAGAGAAATTGAGAGCTATTGTTTGGCTCATTTTTTAGTTTTTCCTCCCAAATATATTTTATTGATTTGCCCATGGCATTTATGAGCAAACAATAAACATAACTGTACAAAAAATTAACATCTATGCAGTACAATAATTGTCACATATATGTTTTCAGTTAAAATATGTGTATCTCAACCAAATTATCCCAATATATCTTTCAACAAAATTTTGTATATGTCCTCATAATATCTTTAAATATACAGTGGTGCCTCGACTTATGAACTTAATCCATCCCGGAATGATGTTCTTAAGTTGAAACGTTTGTTAAGTTGAATCAGCATTTCTCATAGGAATGCATTGAAACCTGATTAATCTGTTCTGGCTGTTTTTGTTCTTATGCAGAGGCACTGTTTGTAAGTCGAAGCATTCATTCCCATAGGAACTAATGCAAAAGTGATTAATCCATCCTCTACCACTAGGGAATTTTTTTTTAACCTAAGATGACCTAAGTTTTAAAAAAGGGCAGGAAAGGAGGGAAGGAGGGAACGAACACCTTTTAAACAGAACACCTTTAAAACCAAACAGCTTTAAACCAAACCAAGCACCTTTTAAACCAATTTTTACATTTTAAAATAATAGTACCTGGCAGTCCAAAGTCCACTCCCCACTTTTTCTGCTTTTTTGTTCATAAGTCAAAGCTCAATTTGCAAGTCAAAGCAAAATTTTGTGAACGGAGCAGTTTGTAAGTCAAATTGTTCGTATGTAGAGGCATTCGTAAGTTGAGGCACCACTGTAACTGAACTGTAGCAAGTTCAGAAAGCATTTGGGATATAATACCAAAACATGTTAATGGGAAATCTGATGATTCATACAGTTTCTTCAGATATATTGGGTGTGGTTGCGGAACATAATGTAATGATTAGTCCACTCAAGCAACCTATAACAGGTCAGAGAGAGAGAGAGAGAGTAGATTCTCATTTCATAGCAGCTGAACATCAGTTCTGCAAAAGCAAACATTTTGAGAATTTACAAGAAGTTCCCAATGACATGGCAAAGCTGCATGTTGTTGACTACCAGCTGTTACCAATACAGAAAGCACTTGATAAATTTAAGTGTTCCATAGTGCACGTCTGTACCTATCTACAAAATATATGCTGTCACTGCCTTTACAGTACTCTCCAAATGGGATTGCTACATTTTAGGAGTGTAATGTATCAAATACATTGATGGTTCTTATGCACTATCGGGTCACCTCAGATTTATGGTGAAGTATGACTGACTGACCTTCAAATGTCCAACCAGCTGTTGCAAATTCAAAGCCACAGCTTCTGTCATTAAGTTAATCCATCTCATATGTTATCTGTCTCTTTTCCTGCTGCCTTTCACCTTTCAAGGCATTACTGTTTTTTCCTAGGAAGTTTTGTCTTTTCAGGATGTGCCCAAACGACAATAGCCTTTGTTAAATATTTTGAACTTTTTATATGATTTAGCACTGATACACGAATGCAAATGTCAAAAAGACTACAATAGTACAGCTTCTTGCTGTTATTCCTCTATCGCCTAGCGATGCTTGCTTTGCTAGCCCATTTGTCAAATAGCACAGTAGTGATAAATGCCAAGGGGAAGAGGGCTGACATAATGAATGTGATGTCAGATGATCATAGGCAAGTGTAGGTACATCTGGTGGCAAGTTCTAGATCAAAGCTATATCCCTTTTAAGAGCAGGCAGTACAGTTTGTAAAAGAAAGGTTGTTATGAGCCCTCACAAAACTGTGTAAATCAATGGATCAGATTCTTTTGTAAAAAGAGTGGCAATTATTTAAAATTATTTATTTTAAAACATTTCAATCTTTTTATCATTTATTTTGAGGCAAAAATTAAGCTAAAATAAATATTTAAGAACGAAACATTAGTTAAAAGCAAATAGAACATTAACAAATGCAACAATAACAACAAAACAAGCATTGGATGCAAGTGTCAATATTTTTACCTGTCATCTAAAATAAAACTCTGTCACACTCTCTCTCTTTGCACACCTTGCCTAGGAGGAGTCATCACTACAAATAGGGTGGGAGGAGTCTCTGCCTTAAACATGTATTATTCTTTTTCTGTATCTACATGTGGATGTCATCATTTAGTCGTGTCCGACTCTTCGTGACTCCTTGGACCAGAGCACGACAGGCCCTCCTATCTTCCACTGCTTCCCGTAGTTGTGTCAAATTCATCTTGGTTGCTTCGATGACACTGTCCAACCATCTCATCCTCTGTCATCCCCTTCTCCTCTTGCTGTCACACTTTCCTAACATCAAGGTCTTTTCCAAGGAGTCTTCTCTTCTCATTAGATGGCAAAAATACTGGAGCCTCAGCTTCAGGATCTGTCCTTCCAGTGAGCACTCAGGGTTGATTTCCTTTAGAATTGATATGTTTGTTCTCCTTGCAGTCCAGGGGACTCTCAAGAGCCTCCTCCAGCACCACAATTCAAAGGCATCAGTTATTCGGCGGTCAGCCTTCTTTATGATCCAGCTCTCACATCCATACATCACGACAGGAAAAACCATAGCTTTGACTATTCGGACTTTTGTTGGCAAGGTGATGTCTCTGCTTTTTAAGATGCTGTCAAGGTTTATCATCGCTTTCCTCCCAAGAAGCAGGCGTCTTTTAATTTCGTGGCTGCTGTCTCCATCTGCAGTGATCATGGAGCCCAAGAAAGTAAAATCTGTCACTGCCTCCATATCTTCCCCTTCAATTTCCCAGGAGGTGATGGGACCAGTGGCCATGATCTTAGTTTTTTGATGTTGAGTTTCAGGCCGTTTTTTGCACTCTCCTCTTTCACCCTCATTACAAGGTTCTTTAATTCCTCCTCACTTTCTGCCATCATGTGGATGTACAACATACAAAATGAAAAAGTCTACAGTAAGAAAAAGCACAACAGTTTTGTATCCCTTATTTTTAACCTAAATAAAGAATAATCACAATTTACCTGCAGAGTCTGACCAAATCGCTTCAAAGGCGTTGCTCGGACAGGAGGAATTAAGCTTGCTAGTGATGTCACTCTAGAAAGAGTCCTGACCCGTTTATTACTGGGTTCCTGTCAAATTTGTATAAAAATAACTACATGTTAGAAACATTGACCAATACAACAATTCTAAAACTGAAGAAGTCCCACAACAAAATTAACCCCAACCTCTATCAAGAACCCTCTTACGGCTTCAATCAGGCAGGTGCACTCCAATTTATTGGGACTACTAAGGACATATCTGAGTGTTATTATTATTTTTTCCTAGTAATATTTGTTTTTACCATGTTTTTCCATTTACAACAAGCAAAGAATTGAACAAAACTACAATCAATATAAAGCCAATACAATTTTAAAGAAACTTTTAAGAATGAAGTGTGGGAGCACTGAACCTAACCAAAATAGATCATATAAGAAATTTAACATTTTCCCAAAATCATAAAAGATTAGGCTCAGGGAATCTCCATCAGGAGAGTATTCCACAATATTTGAGTTATCGCTCAAAAGGCCTTCTCATGCATAATTCCAGGTGCCTATCATCTCAGGTAGGCACGTTTCTGAGTAAGTGCCAGTGATATAGCCTATCAGGGGAAAAAAATCAAGAAGACAAAAATGTTGTGGCACCTTAAAGTCTAGCTGCTAAATTTTAATGTGAGCTTTCATAGACAAGTCAATTTCTTCAGACAGAAGAGTAGAATTACCACTCTTGCGATATAGCAGTGGATGAGAGGGAAACAAAATAATGGAGTTGAAAGGGGCCTATAAGACCATTGAGTACAACCATCTGCTCAATGCAGGAATACAAATCAAAGTTTATCTGACAGACAGTTGTCTAGTTTTCTCTTGAATACTTCCAAAACTGGAGTGTTCACCACCTCCACAGGTAATTGATTCCATTGTTGCATTGTATTGTAGGACGTTTTTCCTGATATTCCACCGAAATCTGGCTTCCTATAGTAACTTGAACTCTGGCTTCCTATTACATGTCTTGCACGCTGGGATGACTTAAAAGATATCCTGCCCCTCCTCTGTATGACAACCTTTCAAATGTTTCAAGTGTATCTCTTCTCAGTCTCCTTTTTTCAAGGCAAAATACTGTATGCCCAATTATTTCTATCTTTTCTTACTGGGCTCGGTTTCCAGTCACCTGGTCACCCTTGTTGCTTTCCTCTCAATGTGTTCATTTTTCTGCATCTGTCTTAAACTATGGTGTCTAGAACTGGATACAGTACTCAAGGCCTAACCGGTGTCAAATAAACTACACTTCGGTTGTTTGGGTTTTTCGGGTTCTTTGGCCATGTTCTGAAGGTTGTTCTTCCTAACGTTTCGCCAGTCTCTGTGGCCAGCATCTTCAGAGGACAGCACTCTGTGCTCTCACTCTGTGCTCTCCTCTGAAGATGCCGGCCACAGAGACTAGTGAAACGTTAGGAAGAACTACCTTCAGAACACGGCCAAAGAGCCCAAAAAAACCACAACAACCATTAGATCCTGGCTGTGAAAGCCTTTGTGAATATATTAATAAACTACACTTCCATTAACACATCCTGAAATATCCTTTCCTGTCTTCTGAAGTGTCCCTGTTTAGTGTATGGAGGAGGATTCACCTTGTGGTGCTTATATCCTTTCAAAGACAGATTCCAAGAATTAATAAACTGTTCCAGTCTCAAGGGGGCAATCCCCTTCCTCCAGCCATCTCATATAAATGTTTCATGGCTCAGCTGCACTCAGCAAGTCCTATAAAACACTGAGCAAATGAGTCTTCCAGGCCATCTGGGGTTTAAAAACACTTCCCTCTCTTTCAATAACAAACTAATATTCTTCTGAATAACAGGGTATCACTTTGATAGCTGAATAATGTGGAAGGTTTTGCCCAAAGCAAGCAAAACCTGCTGGATTATTCTAATATCAAAGTGATTCAGCCACTGCAATAAATAAACAAAATTCTCATGCTGATAATCAATATTATTTTTGATCAATTCTATGAAATATATAAAATATCTGCAGCATACAGGGAAAATGTTACATGGAGAGAGTAGGCAAAAAAGCAAAATAGATTTATCAGTCTTTACCACATGCTCACATTCACTCTTACAGAAATACCTATACATGTTGATTCTGAAAGAAGACCTACTGAGTTCAGCTAAGTTTACTCTCATGTAAGAATACACAAGATGACACTCTTAGTCAACCATCCATACACATCCATTCACTTTGAAAAATAAATATCCCACTGCTTCTAATAATGTACGATGTTCAGTGATTATGCTTCTTATGATGACCTTGCCAATGAAGGCAAATTTAAAAACAAGAATATTTTGCCCCAAGTATTTCTTTCTTCTGTCAATAAAATCATTATACATTTCAATATACAATGTATCCCAAGAGTAAAAAATTAAATAGCTAAACCTGTAAAGGTCATCTATTCATTTGATCAAACATGTATCTTTAAAGATGTATACATTACACAAACCCCAGTATGTATTTAAATGAAATATTATTTTTAAAATTCAATAAACAAATGGCATTAAAAATAAATTAACAACTAAGATTTATAATTAACCTCTGATGAATGATTTAGTATTTTGTGTGTCAAGCGTCTAAAAGACTGGGATTCTATTTCTGCATGCTACAAAAATACAAACAAAACTATGATAGTAGCTACATGAAAACTATAGCAATAAGGTTTTTGAAAGTTTACTATTACCCTTGCGTTCCTAATCTCCATCCGATATTGAAGGGATCTGGAGCAGCACTTGTAAGAGGCAAGATTGGAGAACCCAATCTTCTGGGTGATGTGAATGTGATTTACCAGAAGCCCCCCAAATCTTCCAGGTAAAGTGAATAAATCCATCAAAAATCATATCTGAAGAACCTCCTAAATCTGTTCACCTCTCTTTTTCAGCCATGATTGTTAAGTTTGTTTAAGTACCTTATAACTCCAGTTTCCTGGGGCAAAATCCAGGAAAATAAATCAGGTCTTATTACAATCTTCCACATGTTAGTAAATTCATGTTAGCAATTCTTTTTTTTAAAAAAAGTGAGAGTGGTAGTAGAATCATTAATATTGATCAGCAGTATTATTTGTCAGCAGAGCTCTGTGCAGAAGAAAAACAAAAACAGTAACACACGAATTTTCCCACGAAGAAAGCTGGAATCCATCAATATGCTAAGAGACAGGACACAAAAAGAATGCTAACAGCCCTCTGAAAATAATGGAGTCATTCACTTGTGGATCCTGATAGAAAAACAAAGACAAAAATGCTAATTGCATCTTAATCTTCGGCAAAGGTGCATTCAGCTCCGTTTGTCTTCGGCAACAGTGACTTGGCTCAGGCTGTTTAAAGGTACAGTACATTTGTTTTTCCGCCACTGCAGCGGTGGAATACTGAAGATGGTAAAATTCTCTGAGCTTTCACTGTAATTCCTCTCTAAATGGTGCCTCTGCCATCCGCCGTTTCTTATTTAGCATACCAATGCTTCTGTGCCACAGTTCTCCCATGTCAGAGAAAGGCTATACATCCATCATTCTGTGCTGCAGTCAGAAGACACTTCAGCCTCAAGAGTCTGCATCAGAGCTTCATTACAATATACTGAGTTAATAAAGCTTGCCTGGTTATCTATTTCTTTTACTTTAATACCTCCAGACTATAATAACATAAAACTAATATTGATGTGTGACTTGCTTTGAAAATTTAATATGCAGAGGCTTATTATAAATATTATAAATAATATGTTAAGACTATAATCCCTGTCAATATGAACAGGGATGCTTTTGATGACTACTGTTATGTCTCTCAACAGTGACCTTCACTCACCCACCAACCTGTTCTCTGCATAAAACAAGGACATACATAATATCGCTGGAAGTGCCATGTTTCAAGCCACCCAAACCTTTGATTTGCTACATGAACAAGGTGCACTTTATATGTTCTCCCAAAATCTAGGACACCCCTTACAATGAACAGCTTCTATATAGCTAAGAAAGGTTTAAAGGTTTAGGATCTTACAGGGGATATGTGAAAGCACTAGGAAACCTGTAAAGGCTACACGTCTTTGTCAATAACGCCAGAGGTGCTCTGGGGCCAGAAGCAGCAGTGGAGAAGGTCACTTCCCCCTTTCCTCAAGTGAGCTACCAGAGGAGGAACAGATCTCTTCTGCCAGTCAGTAGATCCAGCAGTTCCATCAGTTATGGAGGCAGTGGCCAACAGCGTCTGCAGTAACATAAATATGCTGGGGCCCACAGAGTTAATGCTGCTCTCCATAGCATTCTGTCTTCTCGTTGAAAAAAAAATTATAGTAGAGGCCAGTCTGGTTGTAGATAAAATATGATTTAAAAGAATAACTATATATTATATACTATAACTATATACTTTTTCATAACAAAATTTATTTATTTATTTATTTATTTAATTTATATGCCACCCACACTACCCAAAGGTCTCTGGGCGGCTTACAACATTTAAAATACAATAAAAACTTGTAACAATTAAAATACAATTAATATATATATATATATAATTGCCATCGGACCCACAGCTAATATTATTTCAATTAAAAGCCTTCTGGAACAGGAAGGTTTTGACCTGGTGAAAAAATGTCATCAGTGTCAGCGCCAGACGAATCTCAGTTGGGAAGGCATTCCATAGTCTGGGGGCAGCTGCGAAAAAGGCCCTTTCTCTACAAGCCATCCCTCTTACCTCCTTGAGGGACGGCTCTTTCAAAAGGGCCCCCGACTAGATCTTAACTGCCAGGTAGATTCATATGGAAGGAGGCGGTCCTTCAGGTATCCAGGGCCCAAGCCATTTAGGGCTTTATATGTCAAAACAAGCACTTTGAATTGGGCCCAGGCAGCAAATGGTAGCCAATGTAACTTATACAGAATCGGCTTGATATGTTCCCACTCACCAGCCGCGCAGCTCGATTCTGGACCAGTTGCGGTCGCCAGACCGTCTTCAAAGGCAGCCCCACATAGAGCACATTGCAGTAATCTATGCAGGATGTTACCAGTGCGTGTGTAACTGTCATGAGACTCCACTCATCCAGGTAGGGCCATAGCTGGTATAATTTCCGCAGCTGAAGGAAGGCGCCCCGGCCACTGAGTCCACCTGGGCTTCCAGTGTTAGACTGGGGTCCAGGAGCACCCCCAAGCTGCGGACCCTGTACCTTAGGGAGAGTGTAACCCCATTCAGGGCAGGGAAATGGCCCTCCAGCCTGTCCAGTGAAGCACCCACTAACAGCACTTCCATCTTGTCTGGACTGAGTTTCAATTTATTAACCCTCATCCAGTCCATTATCAGGTCCAGACATGAGTTCAGCACAGAAACTGCCTCACCTGGATTGGTGGAAAACGAGAGGTAGAGCTGAGTATCGTCAGCATATTGCTGACTCCTCAGCCCAAACCTCCTGATGACCTCTCCCAGCGGTTTCATGTAGATGTTGAACAGCATGGGGGACAGTATCAAGCCCTGAGGAACCCCATGACATAACCGCCACGGGGCAGAGCAACTGTCCCCCAGCACCATCCTCTGGACACGGTCAGCCAGGAAGGAGCGGAACCACCGTAAAACAGTACCCCCAACTCCCAACCCAGCCAGCCTATCCAGAAGGACACCATGGTCGATGGTGTCAAAAGCCACTGAGAGGTCCAAGAGTATCAACAGGGTCACAATCCCCCGTCTCTCTCTCGGCTAAGGTCGTCGTACAGGGTGACCAAGGCAGTCTCCATGCCAAAACCCAGCCTGAAACCCGATTGAAATGGATCCAGAAAATCTGTTTCATCCAGCAGCGCCTGGAGCTGCCCAGCCACAACCCGCTCAAACACTTTGCCCAAATAAGGGAGGTTCGCCACTGGTCGGTAGTTGACCACAAGCCTTGGGTCCAGGTTAGGCTTTTTAAGGAGTGGTCGAATTACCGCCTCTTTCAAGGTGGTAGGGACCACTCCCTCTCTCAAAGAGGCGTTCATGGTCTCCTGGACCCAGGTGCAAACCCCCCTGGCTGATTTTCCAATTAGCCAGGATGGTCAAGGGTCGAGCGGAGTGGTGGTAGAACGGACAGATCCAAGCACCCTGTCCACATCCTCCGGTCTCAACAACTGAAAATCATCCATTAATACCTGCCCTAAGCACGGTGCACTGGACACATCCTCTGATTCTGCAGTAACTGTGGAGTTCCAACCCACTGCGAATCTGAGTGATTTCCCCCTCAAAATGGATGGCAAACTCATCACAGCGATCCGGGACCTCCACCGGATTTCCCGGTTGAAGAAGATCCCGGACCACCCGAAACAGCTCTGCCGGATGACATTCTGAGGAATCAATACGGCTGGAGAAATATTGCCATTTCGCCAGCCGTATTGCCATGAAATAGGCCTGATAATGGGCTCTAAGTCGTGTTCGATCAGACTCCCAGTGGGATTTCCTCCACCTGCGCTCCAGCCGTCTCCCCTTTTGCTTCATCGCCCACAGTTCAAAAGTATACCAAGGAGTTTTCTGGGCTCAGCGTGCAGGGAGAGGGCGCTTAGGCACAATTGTATCAACTGCCCGGGTCATCTCCTTATTCCATAGGGTGACCTGAGCTTCGACAGGAGCGCCAACCATATCAGACGGATAATCCCCCAGAGCATTCAGGAATCCATCTGGATCCATTAGTCTCCGAGGGCGGATCATCTTAATAGATCCCCCACCCTTTCAGAGGGGAGAAGAAGCTAATTGACTAAACTTGACCAGGAAGTGTTCTGACAATGACAATGGGGTCACAACCAGCCCCTCCACATCCAAACCACCATCTTCCAGTCCCGTTGAGAAAACCAGGTCCAAGGTGTGGCCCTTCTCATGCGTCGGGCTGATGACACATTGAGACAGCCCCATGGTTGTCATGGTGGCCATGAAGTCCTGAGCCACCCCAGTCAAGGCAGCCTCGGCATGGATGTTGAAGTCCCCCAGCACCAACAGCCTGGGAGTCCTCAACACCAGGTCCGAGACTACCTCCATCATCTCAGGCAGGGAGACTGTTGGTACGCAGCAGGGTGGGCGGTATACCAACAGAATCCCTAATCTGTCTCGCGAGCCCAACACACAATACAGGCCCTCAAGACCTCCTCTCAAAGGGATAGAAAATCTGGTCAAGGAGATAGAACTCCTATAGACTATAGCAACTCCATCTCCCCGACCCTCCGAGCGACGTTGGTTCTGGACCGAGTACCCAGGCGGACATAGCTGGGAGAGGGGGATACCACCCTCCTCTCCCACCCAGGTCTCAGTAATGCACGCCAGGTTAGCACCCTCATCCAGAATTACATCATGGATGAGGGCAGTTTTATTTTATACTGACCTGGCGTTCATCAACAGCACCGTGTGGCTCGAGGATTTGCTGATATGGTCACCTGATACCATGATGATTCATATTCCCAAGGAAATGTGTTTAGTGGCAAGGCAGCAGATGCAAACTCCGCTTTCTTTCAATCATAATGCTATGATGTGAATTTAAAAGGTAAAAATGAATATGCTCACATTATCTCTTCTTTCATTAAAAAAGACAGTATTTCTTCTATACTGAGGTGACAAACTTTATAAGCCAACCCCAAAAACACAAAAAATGTGCAAGCTTTCAAGAATCTCATGTCCTCACAAGATGAAATGTTAAAATAAGCAGCAAAGAAAAAGGAGAGAGGTGGAGGCTGATTTTAAGTCCTCGCTATGTTACATTGTTTCAGCATACAATGTTGTAATATCAGGAGATATGCTGGGATGTAAAGACACAATGTAAGAAGGATGCTGCTGGGATGGTGGAAGGTTATGATAGCTTGGGAGTTAGAAAAATGTCTAAAATTTCAGCATTAATTGAGCCCATAGGCTAAGCTAGGAACAATCTAATGTCACTGTATGGTGGGATCCATTTCTTTTATTTGCAACAAGCTTCTTATATGGCATAATTATACTCCGAAAACAACATGTTGATAACAAGGACTGAAGATCTGAAAATCTCAAACTAATGATTTTATTTTCCCCCATTCAAATTCTACCTGCTTTGCTGGTTGGTTCTGACCAGACACACAGAAGCATCCTAGCAGAATGATGATGGATGACATTGTCTGTTAGGGAGCTATCAGGTTAATATTTAATCCTGATTAAGTAATTTATGCACCTGCCTGCCAATTGGCTGCAAGCATTGTCATAATTGAGGGAAGTGGTGGCGCTGCGGGTTAAACAGCAGAAGCCTCTGTGCTGCATGGTCAGAAGACCAGCAGTTGTAAATCCATGCAACGGAGTGAGCTCCCGTCACCTGTCCCAGCTCCTGCCAACCTAGCAGTTCGAAAGCATGCAAATATGAGTAGATAAATAGGTACCACCATGGTGGGAATGTAACGGTATTCCATGTCTAGTCATACTGGCCACATGCCCACAGAAACTGTCTTCAAACAAACGCTGGCTCTACAGCTTGGAAACAGGGATGAGCACCTCCCCCTAGAGTCACACACGACTGGACTAAATGTCAAGGAGAACCTTTACCTTTACCTATGGTCACAATTAGCTGGCATAGAGATCCAAATGTCAGATGAGGACAAGATCTAAAAAAACCCCCTCAACTTTGACTTAAACAGAAAATAATAATAATGGTACTGTATCCTGACCATTCAATGTACTGATGCTGTAATAAGCTACAAAACCTATCGAAAGTTTTAATTTGACTAGAGGAGCAAAACATATACACAGAGAGTGAACGTAGCACATATGTGAACCCAAGTTTAATTAGAAAGCATTATAATGCAAAGTAAACTCATATATTAGCCCAATTGCGCCCCCCCCAATTATTCTAGTAAAACACTTTTTTTTTAAATTGTGGTGGTCTGCCCTGGAACAACCCCACTGAGTAAGTTAACAGTGGTTAACCAGACCTCATTGTTGGTTGCAAAGGACCCCCTCCTGTAACTGTTCAACTTTTAGGGGTCCAAAAATTTAGGCTAATCACCGGAAGTTGGCCTGTACAAGAGCAAGGCATATTTTATCCCATCTACTAGATAGAGCAGACCTTTTTACTTTATTTAAGGATTGGGAATTCCTCTAACTTCAGAAGAAAAGGGCTTGCTTGTCAGAACAGATGAATTCTACTGCACAATATTGATTAATTTTATGTATGCTTCATGCAGTAAAACTACCCAGTGGCTCCATCATACCTCATTCTGTAGAATAAAAACGGGCGAAGTGTCTAATTTTTCTTAAGAAATTAACAATAAACAAGCCAGATTTTCTTGATTGTCTTTAGACAGATAGAGGCAGTGACTTGAATAACAAATACTAGAAAATAAAAGTAACATGTGCTATAAAATACACGTTTGTTTGGCTTTTAATCTAAATTTGTTATTTCCTAAGGAGCTAATTAGTTTCACCTGACAAAATTTTATGTAAAACAGTGAGTGCAAGAGACAAAGCACACATTTAAAAGAAAATGTGTACTTAAAAATGCAGCTGTTGTGTCTACAGTCACTGAATAAGTAGCAGTAAGATGAAAAGAGTGCATGCAAAAACTAGAACCCTACAAATACAACTATCACTGAAGTGACACAATTTTATTGTGTTTAGTGTGTCAGATTATTATTTTGCTATTTCATATAATTCCCTTTATCAAACCAAACTCTCACACTAGCTTGCAAATCAATAGTGCTTATAATCTTGCAGTATTATTTGCAGCTACTCCGTAGCCTTGAAGTCTGTGAGACTTTTTTTTAGTACACATGTATAGGATAGAGTTTTATATTTCCTTACACAAAACATTTGTAATATCTTCACTGGAATATATTATAGCCATAAAGTTTACCTCTTAAATAGAATTCTGCAGCCTAAAGTTGGCTGCATAGCTCAGCAGGTTGGAATGACTCGTCTGCAGACTCAGGAAGAAGGGTTTGATTTCCCACTCTGACTCCTGAGAGAAAAGTTGCTTGTGCAGTCTTGGGTACGCTGCATGGCCCATCTGCCACCAGAAGGAGGGACTGATAAACCATTTTTAGTGTTTTCTAATTTAAAAACACTGGGAAGGATCATCAGAAGTCCGAATCAATTTATGTGTGGTCAATTTGCATCTGGTTTATGGCAACTTGACAGAATTATTTCCAGAAGGTCCAGTGCTCAGGTTTTACTAATAAAAAGCCTTGGCTTCCTTACCGAGTCAATCCACATCATATCCAGATTTCCTATATTTTTGCTGCCTTCAACTTTTGTTACCATTATTGCCTTTTTCACTGAGTCTTGTCTTCTCATAACATGCCCGAAGCACAATAGTCTTAGTTCAGTCATTTCTGTTTCTAGGGACAATCCCAGCTTGATTTGATCTAGCACACACTTATTTATCTTTGTTATGGTTCATGGTATTTGTAAACATCCCCTTGAAACCATATTCTGAATAATTTTTTTTTTGGTCACCTTTCTTCACTGTCCAGGTTTCACATCCACACACAGTAAACAGAAATACAACATCAGAAATTACAGTATCTTGGTCTTGATCTCAGTGGCACATCATAAGGGATTTTTTTTTAGTTCCTCCATAGCTGTCCTGTGACACACAAGCACAGCTGAGGTCAATCTTCTGGCTTAACATCTTCCTGTTCCCCTATAGTACAATGCCCACTATATTTCCCAGCCTCTAACTCAAGACAGGGACATCATAAACAAATGTAAGACTGCCTTCAGAGTTGTGTCTCTAAGGTTTTATATAATGGCATAGCAGGAATCTTTCGTTCCAAAATTCAAAGGCATGCAAAGGCATTTGTTAACATGAGCACCAACAGTTTATTTGTATGGCTATCAAGTGAACATAAACAAGATGCAAGTTGAATTGTCCACTGTAGCTACCTATGCTGTTGCATTTGGATTTGGACTTCTGAATTTCAATATTTTTAATTTACACAAGCACGATAACCTAGCTACAAGCTTTTCTCTTCTTTTCAAATATTTAAACAACTTTCTCTTGGTCCAGCCACATTCACTGCCCTAATGCTCACACACTTTAAAACCAAACTCCAAGCCATCAACTTTCAAACCCTTACACACTACCCCCTCTCATTCACGCTCCAGCTCCTTCAGCCTTTCAAGGACCATGATTTGCTGGGTTAAAGAACCAATGGCTGAAATCCTGTTTATGGAGCTGTGCCATGTAAAGCTGATGATGCCATCAGCCACAGCAATTTTTCAAAAATAAACCTTTCCAATTCCAACCCCTGTCAGATGTCCCATGGCTCCCATGGGATCTCTTCCATCCTGGGAAAATGTTGAGGGCTACGGGATCAGAAGTAATCTTCAATGTCCAAAAATCTTTTTGCCTGGATGATTTCACTGGTGGCAATGATTTAAAAAAAATGTAAGACACCAGCCCTATCCCTCAGCCCCCAATGGCTTCTCAACAATGCAAGAGATTCTATGGGATCTTGGGGAACTTTTTTTTGGGGGGGGGAGATAAGAAATATTTTAATCTATGAAAAATTGCTGGAGCTGATGATGTCATCAGCCTTACGCAGCATAAGTTACAGAAAAGGATTTCAATCAGTGATAGGGAAAACACTGAGGCTATCTGTCACAGCTATCACTCCAGATCTCAAATATCTTGTCTCCAGTCTCAATCTGTGTTAATTATGGAACAAAAATACAGAAAATCTTTATCTTAATTTCGACACTGCCAACATTCAAAATATATAACATTCGTCTTCTCAATGTTCCGTTCCAATTTCATTCTCTTTATTTAACTCAGTAGCCATTTCAAGACACTGGTTTTCCACTAGTAGTACGGTGTCTATCTGCACATCTTAAATTATTGATGTTTCAATTTTCACTCTTCCTTCACTGAATCTAATCTTGCTTTTTGTATCTGAATCATATAAATCTAATTCACATCTTTGAACAATGGCTTGCCTAAAGTTAGAATAGATAAGGAGATAAAATGCAACCTAAACTTCCATCATGATTTCTCACTGAAGTGTTTGTTGCAAAATCTTGAGCAGCAGCCTCATTGCATAGCAAATCAATGTAATAATTTAGTATTTCCTCTGTTCAGGACTGAAATGGGTATTGAACTTTTCCAGTATGCAGACCATTGCTTTGTTTCCCACATCTCTTGGTATATTCATATTAGGAATTTGATAGATATACTCTCTGTAACTTGAAACAGTTGCATTGGTATTCCATCTACCCCCGGTGATTTACTTCAATTGCTCTGAGAGCAGCTTTCACCTTCTAAAACAGCAGTTTCTTCATCACAGGATTCTTCTTCAAAGGAATTTGTCATCGTATCTCATCTGTAGAGTTCTTCAGTATATTGTTTCCACATTCTCTTTATTTTATCTTGATCCGATAATATATAATCCTGTCGATCTGCAGAATCCTTAATCTAAATTTAAATTCCCCTTGGAGTTCTTGGATCTTCTGGAAGAGACTGCTTGTTTTTCTTTCTTTCTTCTTTTCTTTGCACTAGTTATTAGTTCCTCTTGTACTGAGTTGCTGAAAAACTGCATTTAAAATTTAAACTCCATTTCTGTCACCCTTTACATTTAGTTCTTGCTTGTCAATAAAAAATTCAAAAGTTCATCAGTCGTCCACCTAATCTTTTCTCTTCCCTTGAACATAGGAATTCAACTTAACAGCACATAGTTATTACTTACAGCTAATCCTAAAATATATACAGCAGTAGCATATATAGCAAATATATGTTGTTGTCGTTGTTTAGTCGTTAAGTCGTGTCCGACTCTTCGTGACCCCATGGACCAGAGCACGCCAGGCCGTCCTGTCTTCCATTGCCTCCCAGAGTTGGGTCAAATTCATGTTGGTCGCTTCGATGACACTGTCCAACCATCTCGTCTTCGGTCGTCCCCTTCTCCTCTTGCCCTCACGCTCTCTCAGCATCAAGGTCTTTTCTAGGGAGTCTTTTCTTCTCATGAGATGGCCAAAGTATTGGAGTCTCAGTTTCAGGATCTGTCCTTCCAGTGAGCACTCAGGGCTGATTTCTTTCAAAATGGATAGGTATGTTCTCTTCGCAGTCCAAGGGACTCTCAAGAGTCTCCTCTAGCACCACAATTCAGAAGCATCAATTCTTCTGCAGTCAGTCTTCTTTATGGTCCAGCTCTCACTTCCATACATTGCTACTGGAAAAACCACAACTTTGACTATTCGGACTTTTGTTGGCAAGGTGATGTCTCTGCTTTTTAAGATGCTGTCGAGGTTTATCATCGCTTTCCTCCCAAGAAGCAGGCGTCTTTTAATTTCATGGCTGCTGTCACCATCTGCAGTGATAACGGAGCCCAAGAAAATAAAATCTGTCACTACTTCCATATCTTCCCCTTCTATCTGCCAGGAGGTGATGGGACAATGATCTTAGGGTTTTTTTTTATAGAGAGAGCTTCAGACCATTTTTTGCACTCTCCTCTTTCACCCTCATTACGAGGTTCTTTAATTCCCCCTCACTTTCTGCCATCAGAGTGGTATCATCTGCATATCTGAGGTTGTTGATATTTCTTCTGGCAATCTTAATTCCGGTTTGGGATTCCTATAGTCCTGCCTTTTGCATGATGTATTCTGCATATAAGTTAAATAAGTAGGGGGACAATATACAGCCTTGTCGTACTCCTTTCCCGATTTTGAACCAATCAGTAGTTCTATATCAAGTTCTAACTGTTGCTTCTTGTCCCACGTATAGATTTCTCAAGAGATAGACAAGGTGGTGAGGCACTCCCATTTCTTTAAGGACATGCCATAGTTTGTTGTGGTCGACAGAGTCAAAGGCTTTTGCATAGTCAATGAAGCAGAAGTAGATGTTTTTCTGGAACTCTCTGGCTTTCTCCATAATCCAGCACATGTTAACAATTTGGTCTCTAGTTCCTCTGCCCCTTCGAAATCCAGCTTCTACTTCTGGGAGTTCTTGGTCCACATACTGCTGAAAGCAAATATATAGTACTATGTTTATTGGATATACGTATACATAAATGATAATGGATATACAGTATTGCCATTAATGCCAGTACAGAATGCTGTTAGGTAGAAACATAGATATATTATGAAGAATAAACTCAACAAACTGAAAATTGTATTGGTTTTATACAGCAGGACTTTTGGGTTAACCTGAAATGGAAGGGGCACAAGAGACATTTTTACTTTCATTTTCAGGGTTTGTTTTTTTTTTACTGATTCCCAACAGAGAACCTCTTAACCTCTCATCAGGCGAAAGGCAGCCTATAAATTATATTAAATAAATAAATGCTTTAATGAAAGAGAGGGCCATAAAAGTTTTGATTTCCTTCTTTCATTTGCCCTTTGTGTCAAATTGCTCATGAAATGTTTACTCAGACAGCATTCCAAGGTCTGCTAAGAGCAACAAATGAGAATGTCCAGAAGCGGGCAGTGGGGCATTCTCGAACTGGTTAAAGGGCCTGAAATGGCTGGGATCCAGTGAGGAGGATTATGTGGTGCTCTTTCTTTGCTCCAGCACGATTGTGTTGCCTTCCAACTTCATGAAGACAATGAAGCCCTACAAAGCCCCAGTGTCACCTCAGTCACCTTCTCATTTCACTACTCAGCTTGAAATTACTGCTACTGCTGCCACTTTTTTCCATGCACACGTGTATACCTGCAAACACACAACGCTCTCTCACACACACGCACACGCACACGCACACGCACACGCACGTGCACACGCACACGCACACACCACACACACACACACACACACACACACACACACACACACACACACACACACACACACACACACAGAGATGCCTGAAAATTGCAAAAGCAAAGCCTTTGCCCTGGGAGCGCTGGTGCTTTGCCTCTGGGATGCACCCTCCTTCAGGCAATCCCATTGCCTTTGGCTTTGAGGCTTTCCCAGTGCCTTTGGCATTTGTGACTACAAGGGGAGGGAGGAAGAAGTACCTGTTTGTGGACTTGCATGCTGCAAAAATGAATAGGAGGAGGAGGCGGTGGCAGTGGTTCCAGCAGTGGGCACCTTCCCAGTGGCAGAAGCAGAAGAAAACAAATCAGCTGGAGTTGAGTGTTGCACTTGTGAGGAGTTGGTGTAGGGGGTTTCCATGTGCCACTCCTTCCTCCCCCCACACACATACACTTCCTGCCATTTTGACTATCTTGTTTTATTGTCTCTCACTCCCTTTGCCAAAAATTCTCCTCCTCCCATGCTATAGTTTTTATTTTGGTGTGAGTGGGGAAAATGAAACAAAAAAAAGAGCTGTTCCATTTCATATTTAATGAAAAGAGCCAGTACCTGAAAATCCAGAAAAGAAATGAGGCACAATTCCCCCCCCTGGAAGAACCCAAAACAAATTTAATCTGGAGGCTTTCCCCATGCACACCCCTATGACAGACACTGATGATTTTGGCGTGTCTTCCCCACTGTGCCTCCTGTGAGAAGAGCCAGCCTGAGCAATCATGGGCAAGCTGCGCGGTGCCAGGGCAATCCCAAAAGAAGGAACTGATAAACCACTTCTGAGTACTCACTAGAAAACACTGGAAAGGGTCACCATAAGTCCAAATTGATTTGATGGCTCACAGTTATTATTAATTACACTGATCAAAGCACATCATGGAAAATGTATCATTGGTAATAGTAAGTACCTCTAGGTAGGATTAACAATGGTTTTATTTTGAAAATAACATTGGAAGGAAACTCCATTCCATTACTTGAAATATAAATACCAGTGGTGCCCCGCATAGCGAGGTTAATCCGTTCCGGATTAACCCTCGCTATGCGGAATCGTCGCTAAACGGGTAGGGAAAACGTATTGAAACGCATTAAACTTAGTTTAATGCGTTCCAATACCTTGCTTACTTACCCGTTCAGCGAGGATTCCCCTTGCCGGCAGCCATTTTCGCGCCCTCGCTAAGCGAGGGCAGGGCGTGAAAACGGCTGCCGGCAGCCATTTCCGGGCTTCCGGTGCCCATTTTGGAGCCGCCGAACATTGCGAAGATCGGGTATGTTTCCGTATAGCGATCCCGAAAAAGGGATCGCTATACGGAAACATCGCTATACGGTGCACTCGCTAAGCGAGGCACCACTGTACACATTATTATTTAAAACAAGCCCTCATGAAAGCATATTCAGGAACAGGATTCAAAAAGAACTATAGAGTTCTATATACACATCTTCACAATTACTCCGTTACATATTCTCCTGCATAGGCAACACCTTTATTAAACGTGAGTTGTTCATGTACTGCCAGACAAACAATGAGTGCTATCCCCTTTAACACCACTATGAGCTGTGTGGGTAACAAGATCACTTCTTGCACCTTCGACAGATGATCAGGACCACTGAAACAGACTCTTCAAATATCTCGACCAGTGGTTCCCACTTTTGAGTAATCCACCTATTCTTGGACTCCAACTCCCAGAAGTCTTCACCACTAGCTGTGCTGGCCAGGGTTTCTGGGAGTCCAAGAACATCTGGTTTACCCAAGGCCATGAACCACTGATCTGGAGGGATCCTTACCTACTATTGCATATTGTCTGCTGTTGCCACCATGCTAAGCTAAACACCCAAACACTATGTTCATGAAGATAAATATAATCTGTGCAGCAGACGAGAGGGAAATATGGCTTTCCAGTTTTAATGAACTCCAGATCCCATTATCCCCAGACAATATGGCCCAATGGTTAGAGAAAATGTGAGTTGTAATCAAACTTCTGGAAGAGTACAGGTTTCATGCTTTTGGTCATGTACCACATTCCAAAACCTGAAAGTAATTCAAGAATATATAGAAATTTGGTTGTTGGTTTTTATTTGTTTGTTTTTGGTTTTCTTTAATTATTGTACAGCAAGTTTTAGGCCTAAAACCATATGACCTGGAAAAAAATAAGCCTGTAACCACTGTAACAGCAGACTCCTAAAGATTCAATGAGCCTACTCTAGTGCAACTTAGTACACTGAGGAACAGGATTTCAGCCATTATATAAACCTTTTTTTGAACATAAACCACAAGCAAATTAAAACAGAAGCACTTCATTTCAAACACTTTATTTCTGGCACAGTTTCAGTACTCGTTTTTTTCAAATTTAGCAGTTTAGTCAACAGTTTAAAGGTATGTCAATATTTCTGATGGCAGAAAGCCCAAAAATTATTATCTGCAGTAGTCTGCTACTAAATGACTTGGTACCAGATCAAATATTTATAACAGAATAACCCATAACACTGTACTTTTAGTGGAAAACAACTAAAGAAAGCCATGTTTGAGCTCAGTTCCACAGGATGTTATCAACAGAATGGAAAGATATTGTTTTTAAATTATATGGGCTATAGGTATTTTTGAAATGTAGTCTGCTGACTCCAATCCTATTCTCTTCATTGGTGTAAATTCCACTGAAATTAATCCACAATAAACATGCATAGGAAAGGGCTACAAATATATTTTGCACTCCCAATCAATGATATATATCAGTATATCTCCCCAACCCTGGCTGCTTTGCACTGGTTGCCCATCCGTTTCTGCATTGATTTCGAAGTGTTAACGATTACATACAAAGTCCTAAACGGATTGGGACCTCGATATTTGGCAGATCGTCTTCTTCCACCTAGATCTACCCGAATCACCCGACATAGCCAGCAGGGACGACTGAGGGGCCTAATGCCGAGAGAGGCCCGGAAGGAAAAAACAAGAAACTGGGCCTTCTCGGCAGTGGCCCCTCGCCTCGGCAGTGGCCCCTCCCAACTGAAATTTGTCTGGCACCCACCTCGGGTGTTTTCAAAATCCATTTAAAAACTTGGCTCTTGAGGCAGGCCTTCCCTCCCAGTCAATTAGCTGATCCTTAATTTTTCTTTCTTGAGTTATGTCATCTTGGTAATATGCTGTTTAGAAATAAGTGTTAAAATTGTGTTTTAGATGATTTTTATATTGTCATATTGTTGTGTTTTTATCCATGTAAGCCTTCCCGATTAGACGTTGTCTAGGGGGGCAGGGTAAATGTCTAATAATAAATAAATAAGATCCTTTTTTTCTAGTAAGAAATAGGCAGCTAGAAGGGGTTTAATATTTCATGCACTCCTGGAATATTCACTCTCTACTTTAGCTGTCAAGTTCTTAGAGTAAGGCTAGCCCCCTCCTGAATGTTGCTTCATTTAGAAAGGCCGCCATGGATTTGTTCTTCTTTTGGAAGGACTCTTCCACTATCAACAGAGTTACTGCATTTTAATCAACGTAATGCAGAGGACGTATATTATCTCTAGGTAATGAACTGTGGCGATTTCCTCTGAAGCCCTTATCCCCCCAGGCCTTCACGAGGTTCTCACTCTTCTTCCTTCTTCGCTGCCACCAGGTATTGCTGCCTTAATACCATTTAATCAAGGAGACATGTGTACTTTTAAAACTTAAGTCATTTATTAGGTCAGGGAAGTTAATGTAAGATTAATATTCAATAGGTAAATCATAGGTTGCTAATCACTTGTATTTGAATCAATTCTACTTTAACTTTAAAACTCTATTAACTCTCTGTTCCATTCAGCGTTCTTACAGATCTCTAACTCACTCTTAGTTCACTTCTAAGTTTCACACTGTCTCTCACTCACAGGATCTCTCCCTCAGACTCCATCCACCAACCTTTATATCTAGCCCCCTCCCCCCCTTAGCTCCACCTTCTGTCCACTCATTGGCTCCTTCTTTACTATTCCATTGTGACAGACAGGTGAGGGCAGGTCTGTTCGCTACATGAACTATCTCCAGAGGCAAAAATGTTGAAACTGAGGCTGTCCTACTATGGGCATATCATGAGATATTGTAAAAGACAATAAGGCTAGAAAAAGTTGAAGGCAGCAGGAAAAGAGGGAGACCAAATATAGGATACAGTTTAATGGGATAAAGGAAGCCACAGGCTTTAGGGATAAAAAAGCCACAGCTGGCCTAAGTTGTATGCAACTTGACAGCACATAACAACAAACATTATCTGTTCCTTATTCTTCTTTCAATTGCTTACACCCACAGCCAAAATTAATTAAAGTAAATGCTGCCAGATGAATTATTTTCTTACTTTAAGTATTTCTAATGCCAAGAATTTGTGTTCAAATATTTTGAATCTCATTTTGCCAATATTTGAGTAATCTAGCATGAGTTATTTTTGCTTGAAGAGAGTGGTCTGAAATGAAATCGCTCTTTCATCAATTTTTAAAGATGAACCTTTTCCTTTTAATCATCACTATCATTTCAGAACTGCAAAGCTGGAAGGGATTCTATGGATCATCGAGTCCAGCCCCTGGCAAGGAGACACAATTATGAATCGAACTCCCAAACTCTGGCTCCACAGCCAGATACCTAAATCACAGAGCAGTTTTCTTTAACACGTCGAGTCAAAGAAGTTCCTGGAGGTTTTTGAAACGTCCACAGGGGGGCATTGTGATATCACAGAGAGAAATGGGTGCTGGGACTCAACACTAATAACTTTATGATTAACTTAATAAAGGTAAACGACTGAAACTTTGCACAGTAAGTAAGGCATGAGTCACAAAGCCACAGGAATAAATGAAGCTTCATTAGATTCTTGTTCCTTAGTAAAAAAAGAAAAGCCTATCGGTGGAATTGGCTGTCCTACTATGGGAAAAAAGTCAGTGAAAGAATGTCAAGGCAACTCTGCTCCAATGTGTAATGTATTTGAACATATTTTTTAAAAACTCTACCAAGAATAGGCTGCCGATATTACTCCTCAACAAACAGAAGTCTGAGAAGCTAACAGGGCTAGCAAATACTGCTAATCAAGCCTTTGCATTGGGGATTGAGCCCCAACAGTCTTTAAAAATTCCATGCAGATCTGCATGGCAGTTCCTGAAAAACAAAAGGAGATACCCCAGTCTGAGAGTGAGAGGAGTCTATTATCCAGAATCCGGAAATGATTACTTTAACCATATAACTAACTGTTTACTGACTTGCATCCAGAACTGCGTATTTCAAGAAGGATTTTTTTTCAATGCACAGATATTCCCCTCTGTCAATAAAGGAAAACACACAGTAATGATATACTTGTCAGATTTGCAAGGGAACACAGGAAAGATGCTATTTTAGCAGCTCTTTAAAAAATCTTACTGTGTTCCAGAAGGCAAATATACAACATTAACAAGATCTTGGTCCCTTAATTATGCAACACCGCAAAATAAACCAGCCACACATGGGCCTCTTACGTTGAGAAAAAGGACTTATGGTGACCCTTTTCAGGGTTTTCTAGGTAGAGAATACTCAGGAGTGGTTTACCATTTCATTTCTTCTGGGGCAGTCCTGGGACTGTGCAACTTGCTCAAGGCCATACAGGCTGGCTCTTCTGGGATGCTTGAACTCCCAACCTCTGATTCCACAGCCAGATACCTGAATCACTGAGCTGCACATACATTTTTAGAGGAAGGTTTCTGGCCAGTTAGTGTCCCACATTTTTTTTTGGTGGTTTTTTAATGGTACAGGTTATATTTCATGTTCTACACTTTGCCTTCCTCACTTTCTGGGCTTCTGACTTTTTTTGTAGCATCCAAATTACAGCTGTACTCAGGTCAAGTCAAAGAATTTTCTTATTTTAAATTAGGATGTCAGATCTGAAAGTAACACCTTTCAACGTCAATGGAATGGCCAGGGTATCAGACAGCCCCCCCCCCCCAGCACCACCTTCTGAGTTCTCCCTTCCTGGAAGGAGCAGAGACACTGTAAAACAGTGCCTCCAAGTTCTATCTCAGAGAGAGGGCCCAAAAGGATACCATATCATCTTCCTGGTTTCAAATATTTCAGGTAATTCATTTTAATTCCCTTCAAGCAGTGAAAGCACAGGCCACGGGACAATTAACTGCATTTGAAACTCTGCCTCAGAAAATAACTTTGAAATGGCCAGCTTTGAAATTATGTGAGATACTAATTGGATCCTGCTATGACTGTAAATTAGATCCCAAAATGATTTGGGGATGACCATGTGTGATGAAAAATGGCAGGCTCTAACTGAACAGGGCTCCACTCAAAGCAATCTCCTTTAGATTTAAGGAGTATTCCTTTAAGCTTCAGCACAGTTTGTATTTTACATATCAATCATTTTACATATTTTCCTCCCAACATTGAATTGACTTCTTTATTGATATTTTATATATCAATAAAGAAGTCAATGCTGGGAGGAAATGTGAGAATATCAGTACATATTTTCAAATGTAGCGGACGTGCCTTCCAATCCTGTTGTTTTAGTTGAGTTTTTACAGAAATAGAGTTAATCACAGGGCAAAAGATATAAGGTCACCAGCTTCTCTCCTTATTTTTAGGCAAAAATAAACAGCTAATAGACAATTGTCTTTTTCAGCAAAGAAGCTTGTTTGGAAATTGCTGCAAACTGAAAGGGAACTTGTAATTAAAATAAAATATAGCATATTGCCTTAGTGGAAAAATGAACTCACCAGATCAGATTACTTAAACAATTACAGTCCCAAAATGATTTTTTCAACAAGTCATTTCTTTTTTTTAATGTTAATAAGAATAACAAGACTTATTTTCTACCAGCCTCTCATGTCAATCTTTGCTGCGATATTCTAATTGGATACAGATTACAATCCTGTGAATATTTACTTAATTTTTACTTCAGATTTATGGAGAGGTACTATATCAGATTATACTTTTTGTGGAAGACCTATACTATTATTTTATTTTCCCTTGTTATTTCAATAATTTTTTTAAATGTTCAGAGTCTAGTAAGATATAAATTTAGTTTTTAACTAGCTTTTATAATTCTCGTTTCCATTATATATGTGTCTCATTATTGTAAATAAACAAAATAAATAAATTATTGAAATAATTTGCTTGGATGAGTGGAGCAAATTTCTATTCTAGTAAACACAAGTATTACCACAGCACAGAATACAACACAGAAATTAGGGGTTTGTTGCTTACAGTTGTGCAAAAACACTGATCCAAGTATGAATCCTCCTGGATCCCCATGAGATCGTCACCAAACTACTGCCAGTCTGTGGGCACATGGACTCTATGACTGAGATTGTTTTGAGGATGATCCTACATAAACATCATTTGGCACCAAGAGGATCTGTGCCTCAGATCCAGTTTTTACTCAGAGGCATGTCTTTGCTCCTCCACCTCTGTACTGGACTGGCTGCGTCCTCCCCTTCCTCTCAGACTCCCTGTGCCTCCCCATCCCTCCTTCTATTCCCCTCCCCGTAGCTCTTGCTGGTGCTGCCATCTCCCCTACGACCTCTACTGGTTACCCAAAGATGAAGTTTACAGCAGCAGAGGTGTTTAGATATGCATAATAAAATAAATCAGGGCTCATATGTGTTCTAAATCTAAACCAGTGGTTCTTAACCTTTGTTACTCGGATGCTTTTGAACTGCAACTCCCAGAAACCCCAGCCAGGACAGCTGGTGGTGAAGGCTTCTGGGAGTTGCAGTCCAAAATTCCTGAGTAACCCAAGGTTAAGAACCAGTGTTCTAAACAACCCCCTGGTATCCAGCCTTTACGTTCCAACCAGAAAACATGCTTCCCTGGCAAAGTAATCAGTGTTTTTGTTCACATCATGGAGACACCTTGATTTTCTTTTAAAAGCAAAATGCAATACAAAGTGTTTCTTTTTGTCAGTAGCATCACGCCCTAAGCCAGCTGAAGGTGTGCTGAATCCAAGCCTCTTCCAGCCTAGCAAAGTTGCGTACAGTGGTGCCTCGCTTAACGGCAATAATCCATTCCAGGAAAATTGCCGGTAAGCAAAATTATTGTAAAGCAAAAATAAAAAGCCCATTGAAATGCATTGAAAACCTTTTGATGCGTTCCAATGGGCTTAAAACTCACCGTCCAGCGAAGATCCTCCATATGGCGGCCATTTTCGCTGCCTGTATAGCCAGGAATCCGTCCCTAAACACAGCGGGGAGCCATTTTATTTACCTGGTGGCCATTTTGAAATCGCCTATCAGCTGTTGAAAAATCATCGTTTTGCGAAGAATCGGTTCCCGAAGCAGGGAACCAATCATCGCAAAGCGAAATTCCCCCATTTAAACCACCGTTTTGCGATCGCAATTGTGATCGCAAAAGATCATCGTAAAGCGGATTCGTCGTAATGCGGGGCAATCGTAAAGCGAGGCACCACTGTACCGTGTTTCCCCAAAAATAAGACAAGGTCTTATATTAATTTCTGCTCAAAAAACACATTAAGGTTCATTTTCAGGAGATGTTTTGTTTTTTCATGTACAACAATCTACATTTATTCAAATACTGTCATGTCATCTTCTTCTGGTTGCTGCACAACGGTGGAGGGCAGGGTTTTCACTTAATTGGGGCTTATTTTGGGGGTAGGGCTTATATTACAAGCATCCCGAAAAATCATACTAGGGGTTATTTTCAGATTAGATCTTATTTTTGGGAAAATAGGGTATTACTTAGGAATGCCCTCACCTTAATTCAGGGGTGAACAACTGTGGCCCTCCTGATGTGTCATCTCAGCCCCAGCTTTAGCTGACCTGGCCAAGGATGAGGCATTATAGAATAGCAGTTAATCCACATTTGAGGGCCACAATTCCTCATCCTTGTCTTGGTTTCTATGTTCTGCCACCATTAAACCCATCGCTAACTTAACCACCTGCATCTGAAATAATCATATTTTTCTTCTCTGGATGCCTCTTATTGCTCTGTTGTTTTGCCTCTGCAGAATTTTAGACTGTAAGCTCCTCTGGGTAGGGGGATGTGCTCCTCTGCAAAGCATCATGCATGCTGATGTTGCAATAAATTGTTGTTAAATAAACCTATTTGCTATTACAGTGAAATGAGGTACTTTAAATGCATCACACAATCCTTAGATGCTTTAAGATAAAAACACTACTTACTTTTCTTATTAAAAATTTGCTAATTTTTCTTTCCTGTTCTTAATTTATGTGATTAGTAATTCACTCAACACATCTTCCCAATCTAGTTTAACCAAAAGAAGAAGAAAACACAAGTGTAGTATATCACAATTTGAACATTTTACATACAAATTAGTCAGTTAGATTCATCGATACTTAAGCTAAGGGTCATAACATTTAATAAAGCAAAACATAAAATAACACAAACAATACAAAAGATCTATCATAAAACAGATGGGCAATATAGGTTAAAAGATTACAACTTAAAATATAACGAACAGCCAATACAACAAAACTGAATTATAATCCTAAAATAGATTTAGCTCTGATTTCCCTTGCAGTCCAAAGAAATCAGGCAACATGGCTTGTTAACTTAGCTTGCTAAAATAGGAACCAGTTACCTCATTCATCATCAAAAAAAGCAATATGAGGTAAGATAATTTACCTGCTGCAATAGATTTGATTAGTGAAGGAAAGATACTGGAATGCAAGATGACCAGGCTGTAATATGCCTCATCATGATCTGTCTTCACTAGACTTTGCTCTATGAGGATTCAAAATGGAGTGCTACCTAATATAACAATCCATCAAATGCTTGTGAAATTTCACAGACATGGAGGATGCATTCTGAAAAGAGAATAATGGTGGTCTACCTTTTCCCCTCCAACACCACTGTAAGCCAGCTACAGACGACTGGTGGGAAGGAGCTAAGTGTCAGCATGGGCAGGCCCCTTCATCAACAGCAGTTATAGTTAAGGAAAACACCTGAGGCAAGGGAGAGTGGAGACCCTCGGCCTTCCCTTGGGGCAACAGCTGTAGCCTTGGCCAAAACACAAATAGAGGGGAGTGAACAGGGAGAAGAGGCAGCATTGGAACTGGACATGTGGGAAGATGCCTGGGACTGGTCTGCCAGGGGAGATGCCAAAAGAAGCTTCCAGGAAAAACTACAGGAAAAACCATAGCTGTGACTATTCGGACTTTTGTTGGCAAGGTGATGTCTCTGCTTTTTAAGATGCTGATTTTTGTCTTGGTTTACAGTGGTACATCCTTACAATTCAGGATCCTTCCTAGCTTTTTCAGAGAAGTGTTTCCAAGACTCAGTTTTCTTCCAATTACCATCAGCCAATGGAAATCAGCCATACACTGAAAGTGTAGAATTAATGCAACTATAGAGGAACTATGCAAGGTAATACTGTCACACTATGACATCAACACCAAAACACAGTGATTTATTCAAAAGATATCACAGACAAGGTGGATTTTGAACCTGCATTGCTCAAGTCCAAATGTAACTTTTTTTTCACTGTCATGGACGCTTATCAATTAATAAATGTATTTCTCTAAGTCTGCAGCTCTAAAGACATATATCTATGACTAATTTCTGTTAAACACACTGGGATTTTGCTTCCAATACCATGTACAGGAATTATAAGTCCTCAATCATACAAATATGGAGAGGATTATTTACTGATTTGAGTGAATTTCTTTCAGTTTAATTTTTTTAGAAATTTTTATTTCAGATTAAATGGGAGAGTAACTTTAATAGAGATAATATCTGCAATGTTAACTGAAAGTGTCTGGGAAATTAAGCCCAACAACCAGATTTCTGATATGCTATATCTGGCAGCTGGGAAGAAGAAACAGAAACCTGGACCTAGTCATAATATGCAAAGAACGAGCAGCAGGAGGTTAGAACTCTCAGTAGATGCCAGGAAGTAAATGAACAGAAAACATGCAGGACATCTTTGTTTGAAAAAGGTGTCTTATTCATTATGAAACAGAAGGTTACATGCAATTTTCCCCCACAGATTTGCAGATACTTTATTCAGTTATTTTACCACATAACAATATGTGATAACTAAATAGGAAGGAAAGGAGAAACTACTTCTTCCTTACACTGCATGGAAAACGCCAGGAAACTAGAAAGAAAGGAAGAAAAATAATTTTTAACTATACTGTCTTAATGATTGTCACAGCACACTATACACGACAAACATGGTGGTATAGGAACATTATCCCAGAAGGTGGAAGAAGAAACAAGATAATTAGCTGTCCTAAACCTGGCCCTCACCAACAACAGAATGTTGAAAAAGTAGGAACCTTGAGGGAAAGTGACCACACCCTCTTAAGATTTGTTACATTAATGAAAGGGAAAGCTACGTGTAACATGATACAAACTCTAGACTTTAATGAAGGCTATATCATTAAATTTAAGGTAGAATTATAGGTGGCAATGCAGCTCCCTAGGGGCACCCAGTGAAGTTGTTTGTTTGTTTTAATGGCCATTTTTACTTCTGGAAACCTCTCTGCGCAGTATTTTTTGTTCTTAAGTACTGGGGACAAGGTGTTCCAAGTCTCTTTCCAATCGAAACCGGAAATAGTCATCCCGGTGCTTCTGTTTTTGTTTTGTTTTCAATTTTTGGCCATTTTTGTTCATAGTGTATCCTGTGGCAAGCACTTGGGGCAAAAATTTGGCCCTGATTCTGTCAAAAGTGCCCTCCAGTAACTGATGAAAGTACTATGTATGATCCCAAGCTCAGATATAATTAGTAAGAAGGGAGTTCATTATGGATGAAAGTTCCTTAAAGGTGAGATGTCTAAGGCATTACCACAAAAAAATTCTGCAAGAAAGAAAAGTGGGAGGAATCTGAAAAAATGAGGTGGCTATATATAATGAGATTTCAGATAAGCTAAGATTTAGAAGAGGCAAGTACAGGAAATGAAAGTAGGGGTAAATCACCATGGAAGGATACTGAGTAGTAGCCAGTATTTGTAGGGACAAGGTCAAGAGGATTAAAGCTCAGAATGAGCTGTGATTTGCAACAGAGATTAACAATAACAAAAAACAGATTTTCAGCTGTGCTTAGAGGAAAAGAAAGAACAAGGAAGTAGGACAACTAGAAAGAATGGAGAAATTCTAATGGGTGACAGGTGAAAGGCAGAACAAATGAACACCCACTTTGCCTCCATCTTTTTGCAAAGGAAAAACTGTATTCAATGTAAGAAAGCAGAAGCAACCTCACAGTTAAGGGGACTGCAGCTCAAGATGGGTAAAGACATGGAGCAGGAATATTTAGTTCCTTTAAATGAGTTCATGTCTCCAAGCCAGGGACAGATAAACTGCTTCAAAGGGTATTCAAAGAACTTACAGATCTAATCTCACAGCGTTTGTATATAAACTTTGAAAATTCTAGAAGAACATGGAAAGTCTCTGAAGAGGGGAGTAAATTATGTTTCCTGTCTTCAGAAGTGGGGGTGCGCAGGAGAAAGGTACCAGAAATACTTCTAGAACAAATCACTAAACACTTGGCCTTTTAGTACTTAGAAAACAATATGGTGATTCTAAAGGTGAGTTTCTCAATAACTAGTCAAGCCAGACTAATCTTAAGTCTTTTTAAAAGTTACAGGCTTGGTAGGCCAAGGGAATGCAGTGGATCTAGTATTTCTTTGTTATTGTCTGTTCATTAATGGGTCCACACTTGACCAGAGCCACCCTTTTAGAACCTTGTAGATATAGAGGGAGAACTGCAGGAGCCCAACTTCTTCCCTATACCTGATTTTGTTCCCTCATAATCGTATTAATTTTACACTTCTAGAACTTTTTAGGTGAGGAGGAAAGCTAGGGGCTAGGAAAAAGTGCAGTCAACCAGTGTCAGGATTTTTTAGGTTAAGCATGCTTTTTAAGAACATGCAGTAGAATTCTAATGTTTCCACAGAAATAAGTTCCACCGTCTTTGGGCACAAGACTGCAATCTTATGCACATTGGCCCCAATAAGCACTAAAATACTTACTTCTGAGCAAAGATCTATACTTTATACTGGCTTTGTATAAAGTTTACATAAAATGATGCTGCAAGTTCATAGCAATGTAGAGATGATGTCACTTTGAATCAATGTAAGAAACTTATGTCTTCCTTGATACATTTTTACCCGAGTTCAAATCCTTGTTCAGCCATGGAAACTCACTTGGGGTGACAATAATAAGCCATTTATTATCTCACATACCTTGAAAACCCTTTTAGAGTTGCCATAAGTTGGAAAAACGCAACAGCACAGAACAACACATCTCCCCCATTTTCGTCTGAGGAGCTCATGGCAGTATAAATGGTTCTCATCCTCCCCATTTTACTTTTACAATAATCCTGGCGCAAGTTAACCCAGTGATTTTCACAGTCAATTCGGGATTTGAACCGGTGTCTTTTAAGTTTTAGTTCCACACTTTAACCAGTACTCCACATGGGCTCTTTGCTAACTCGGTAGACTGAGCTTTGAGAGGAGACATTGTCTAGTTGTGAAGGGGGAAAAAACATTTTAAATTCCATGTCCTCCAGCCGCAGCCTCCTTACACCTTTATTGTTGTTATATGCCATCAGGTCAGAACCATCTTAGAGCAGCCCTAACAGGTTTTCAAGGTAAGTGAGATATTTAAGGAGAGGTTTTACCAATACCACATCCCCCTTGAGTTTTCACGGCTGAGCAAGGATTTGGACCCAGGCCTTCTGAATCCTACTCTGTTGCTCTATCTACTATATCAGGCATCCTTCTTTAGCCCTAGGTCTATACAAATTAACAGAATGGCAAGGTTCCTTCTAAGGTGCAACACTGCCTCCCTCTGCGCAGCTTTCCTCCTCCTCCACGCAGAGATCATATTCAGCCTCTTTGATTCCGGTGGCATTGGAAGCCCGTGCACGGGGGTGGGGGGTTGGTTTGTGAGTGCATACAGGGGCGGAGTCACGAGATAGAGAAGCAAAGCCCCGCCCAGTGGGGCTGAAAATTAAAGTTTATACGTTGGAGAACAGTGTAACTGACTGAATGGGAAAACATTGTTTAGTAGCTTTCCTATCTGTTAACCACAATGTTTTAACAACCTGGGCGGATTACTAAAGTATTATACTCTGTGCTGTCCTTGAAGATTATTTTGAAACACCAGTTGATTTAGGAAACAGTAGCCAGATGCTTCTGAACATTTAACACAATTTTTTAAAAGCTACATTTGGTTCCTGTGTATTTTTTAAATTTTAAAATTAATTTTAAAAACTTCTTTCATCTTTAAAGCCCTACATAACTTGAAGCATATTTAAAGGATTTGCAACATTTTAAGATCTGCCTCGGAGACCCACCTTTGGGGAGTCTCTTACCAGGTGAATAGGTGAGCTGAAACAAGGAATATGGTTTCTTGATTTCTTTTCTCTTTGCTTGATAGGGAATATTATATATTGTACTAGCTGAAACCTATTGCTTTGTTGTGCAGGTGGAAGGCAAAAAGTGTAATATTAATTCACTTCTATCTGGTAATTAAGAAGTCCCTGCTGGAATTCTTGACCAAGAACCAACAAGCCAGCATACATAGGTACTTTCAAGAATTGCAGTGGTGGCTTGTTAATCGATGACTAGAAGCGAGTGAATGTTATGTCTTTGGCTTTCCACCTGCATAATAATGCAACATTATTTTAGTCAGTGTTTTGTTTTATTCCTTAGCATTACCACTTCGAGCATTTTTAAAATGTTATTAATTATTCCTGCTTGCTGCTGATTGATACCATTATATTACTTTTAGTTTCTCACTAGCATCTGCGAATATTACTTTCAATAATATTTTAAAAATCTTAATATTTCTAGCTGTTTAGATGTATTTCTGATTAGATTAAAGCAAGCAAATAAATAAGTACATTTCATATCTGTGCTGCCCACTCCCTGCAACTTCAAAAACAACCATGATTCATGCCGATTCTTTTAAAGAAAAAACATTTCTCATAGCAGGAATTTTCATGATTATAGACAAGTTTATCAAATGCAGCTCTTTTCAAAGGTTTATAGGATCAGATATATGTGCCAATGCTGAGGGAAAAAACCCAGCTGTTCCAAAACTGTTCTGGGAGGGGTGGTACTTCACTTATTTTGGACACTATCCAACTTTCCATGGCAGTTGCACAAAAATACATGCAAGAAATCCATTTGGCAAGGCACTCTATACTTAAGGTAACTATCCTATGGTGTTGCTACCAGGGCTCTAAAACAACCCACAAATATGTCCTCTTCAAGAACAGGGCAGGGACATTGGTAGCCAGTCCCTCAACCACTACCCCCACCCATATAATGTTATCAAAGCTCCTCCCTGTGTCACAGATCTCCTGAGCATCTCTGTTACAGATTCGTTATACAAAAAGACAAAGAGCATAGAAACTAACAAAGACCTTGACGGAAGGAGAAGGTATAAATATTTATAACTGAGGATGTTACATTTGTCTTGTTTATTTTCCTTCCTTCCTCTTCCAGAAACGCATGTTTGAAATTTTAATATTGGATGAACAATGCTGATGAATAAACCTTTTCACAACAAAGTTGTTTACCACTCAGTGTTTGTGCAGGTTAACTTGAAAATAAAACGATTCAGTTGCCACGCCATACACAAAATGTATTTCTGGGAAGGAAACTCCTCATATATCCTGTTTACCCACTTCCCTTGTTTATCCTCATATGTATTGTTTTCTCCTTATACTACACGAAGAAATTACTATGTAACAGAGCCTACAGAAGAAGAATTTCTATGACTTCAAAATGCCTCCAATTCTGATAATTCACAAAAAGCTCTTCAAGACTGTCACCATTAAAAAGCTTTTTGGTTGCTGACAACTTGTCATGGACCAAGAATGCAATAAGTTCAACATACAACAACAACAAAGATTACAACCCAGAGGAACCTAACCATGTCCTAACATATCACATTGTCAGGAAGGGGAGGGGAGGGCTATGTCCAAACACGGCATGGAACAGCTAGCCAGAAAAAAGCAAGTGCTCTGTCTAAAGACCTCGCAGCCAGTGACAGTTTGGGGGTTTTTAGGGCCTAAAAAGGAGTAGCAAACCTGTGCCTCTCCAGATATTGTTGCACTATAATTCCTACCATAATTGGTCACTTACCTTATATTAGCTGGGTAATTGGTGATGGACTCCAACAATATCTGAAATATTGGGAGAACAGTTTCACTGCTCAGAGCCTTCAAGCAAACTTTATCACTGAGGCCATTTGACTCTTGGTTTAGGCAACAGGATAGGCAACAGCAGGGCTCAGGGGAATAGTTAAAAATTAAGTCAGCTTGTATCTCTGAGGTTCTCCTCCTATGCTTTAATGCAACATTTAATCTTGTTTTGCTAGCATTTAGACAGTTTCAAGTAACCCACATGAATAGCTTTTTAAAAAGCTACTGTATTGTGGTTGAACAACAACTTCCTTTCACAGTGATCCAGCTGAAGCTTTTGATGCAGTCCTTAGGTCTAGTTCCAGAAGTTTAAAATATGGAGGTGTTTTGCAACTGCTTTGCTTACCTAGATTATTTATGAGTCCTTATTTGAAAACAGAGTGCTAATGAGATGTAACATGTAAATGTATTATTTTAAGTAGCACTCAGCCCCACTTGACTCCCACAACTTCAGTTCACAATACACTGCTAAGCCTGTTATCATTATGAAACTAAATTACAGTACATCAAGTGTTTCTCAGTTTTTTAATCTTCATCCAATTACATCACACTAAGTTCAAAGTTCCTAGTTTTAGGTGGCTGAGCTAAGGCTAGACACTGCTTTTTTTACACTCTGAGCTGGTACCCTTTATCCTGTACATTGGTGCAATTCTAACAAAAACAACAATGGTATTATAGCATTCACTGCCTTGGAAGAAACAGGCACTATGCAAAAGAGATACCACTTTTCTTCTACTTTAAAGAAAGCTGATAGCTAATTAATAAATTAGCAATGAATAAGAAATGAAGAACAGATAACATTGTTCCAAGTTGCATACGATTAAATGTTGAGAGATGGGATTCTTAAGATTCAACAAAAAATACATTTCAGCTGATACCTGTGGTATCAGTAATCAATTTCTGTAAGCAAGTAACAAAAACGATTTCTAAGCATACAATAAGAATTCTTGATCTTGCTAGCAAACAATTGCTATAAAAAGATGGATAGTTTCATGTGGGTATCATAATGCTTAAACTACCTCTTCAAAAAATAATATAGCATGATATAGAACTTGGATACTTCTTAGAAGATAACTACATTGACTCTTTAGGCCAATGTTTGGAGCAGTGGGAGAGATGGATGCACTCTCAAAAACAGTGATCAGATGTCTTTGAATTAGTGTTCCTGCCCACACCTTTCTGGCCCCTATCAAGGGTCTTTTACTTTTCTGATGTAGGTAGGATTTGTTGTTTAGTCATTAAGTCATGTCCGACTCTTCGTGACCCCATGGACCAGAGCACGCCAGGCCCTCCTGTCTTCCACTGCCTCCTGGAGTTGGGTCAAATTCATGTTGGTAACTTCAATGACACTGTCCAACTATCTCATCCTCTGCCGTCCCCTTCTCCTCTTGCCTTCACTCTTTCCCAACACCAGGGTTTTTTCCAGGGAAATTTCTCTTCTCTCAAGAGTCTCCTCCAGCATCACAAGTAGGTAGGATTACTCTGGTTTAAATTGGTTCCAGCATGTGTGATCACTGGAGCCAATCT